>NC_141550.1:84007500-84292500 GCF_021556685.1 Rattus norvegicus
GTGTGTGTGTGTGTGTGTGTGTGTGTGTGTGTGTGTGTGTGAAATTTTTGTTCTGTTATTATTTTGTCTTATTGTGGTTGTTTTGTTTTTTATTTAGTTTTGATTCTCAGTTTTAGTGTTTTGTGGGGGGCAGAGAGGAGATGGGGAGGAGAAAGAATATAATAAAAATATAATGTGTGGAAAATAATAACTAAAAATCATGAGAGCATATATGTACTCATTGATTCAAATAGAGAGAGACATAATTTTCCACCTGTAACCCTTTAACCCTGCCCCCTAAACCACCTATGTATGGTTAGGGTTAGAGGGTTAGAGGATTAGAGGGTTAGAGAGTTAGGGTTAGGGTACGGCTAGAGGGTTTAGAGTTAGGGTTTTTTTAGGGCATTAGTGTTAGCATTTTTAGGATTAGGTTTAGAGGGTTAGGAAACAGGAAGTATAACAGGAACAAATACCAGCTTCAACTCTGAGAGGCCAGCTTCAAATTTCCAAAGAATTTAATTGCCTTCCAGATTTTCTTAGACTGTAGCTTATGCTACCTTAACTAAATTGGATGTAAAATATGTTTACAGAAGCCGAGAAAAAACAAAACAAGAAAGAGTTTGTCCTTACTCCACTGGCCCATCCACTCGGGGAGTAGGAGAAAAGAGCAGTGGGGCAGAAGAAAAGGAGTGAGAAAAGAGGAAAATGTGTGTGTGTGTGTGTGTGTGTGTGTGTGTGTGTGTGTGTGTGTGTGTGGTGTGTATAAAATCACAACACACTGTATTTATTAATGAACCCCTAAAGAAGGGAAAAAAGGGACATTGGATATTTTTCTGAATATAATGACATTTTGAGTTCCCCTTTGTTCCCTTTTAAGGAACAACTTATTAAACAATATGGGCACATACAGTGCAAGCTAAGTTTCCATGATGTGCGGTTTGGTAATGTACTGGGGGCTCGGTGTGAGGAACACGATGTCCGGGACCGTTCCAAGAACGAGTCTGTTCACTTCCTTGCTTTCCTTTGCTACAGAGAAGGAAGTTTCAGAAAGCTGTATAGTTCTAGGATTTTTCTCCCCGTTTTCTGAAGAAATAAGTGTTTATTTCCCAAACTGTGAGGGACAGACAGGAGGGTCAAATTTCTGATTTATACCTCTGATGAAGTACCAGCTGTCAGGATTAGGTCACAGAGACAGGTCCCAAAATGCTCTCAGCATGAGCCTTGTGCCAGAAGACAGAGGACATCACTGCTAAATAGCCTTGAGTTCAGGCTCCATTTTATGAGGTCAGCTGTGTGTGTGTGTGTGTGTGTGTGTGTGTGTGTGTGTGTGTGTGCGCATGCGTGTGTACATATGTTTGTACACAATGTGTGTTGTACATAGTGTGTGTACAGTGTGTGTGTACATAGTGTGTGTGCACAGTGTGTGTGTGCTTGTGTGTGTACATGCGTGCGTGTGTGTACACAGTGTGCATGTGTGTACACTCGTGTGCGCGCGCATGCGTGTGTACATGTTTGTACACAATGTGTGTGTGTACATAGTGTGTGTGTACATAGTGTGTGTGTGTGTGCACAGTGTGTGTGAGCGTGTTTGGGTGTGTGTTTGGGTGCACATGCATGTGTTTGAACATAGGTCTGGAGGTCAACGTTTCTGCTGTTCCTCAGGGACTCCCATCTTGTATTTTGCAGCAGGATCACTTACTGGATTTGGGGCTTTCTAATTGGCCTAGACTTGCTTTTCGGGAAGTCCCAGGGATCTGCCTGCCTCTGCCTCCCAAGTATGGAGATTACGCGCATGCAACTACCCCTCCCCAGACGTTTATGTTGGTGTTGGGGGTCAAATTCACCTCCTAATGTCTGCAAAGCCAGGGCTACACCATCTGAAGCATCTCCACTGTCTCAGCTTTAGATGGTTTCAATAATGCATCATGAAATGGTCACCTTTCTCCTCCATGGGCAAAGGACCACGAACGAATTTAGTATGCACAACAAGAATACTGACAGTTATAAGATGTTTGGGGAATAAGTGTTAAGATTTCCAGAGAGTCTTATGTGAATCAAGAGATATAGAGAATTCAGTATGTGTTCCTTTACAATAAACAGCAAGCCTCATTTTTCACAGCTGTGTTAGCCAAGACAAGTTTGCACAGACCCAGGTTATTGAGGTTCCATGTCTACATGTTCTTACCTTAGACAAGAGGGGACTGTTTACACGTGTGCACATGTTTGCCCTCACTCACGTTGTGTGCAAATTGGTGGCGGGATTCTATCCCTGGGAATATTGCCTTTTTAAGCTCCCACCAAGGCTGTTATTTCTCAGGGTGTGCCCAGCTTGGTTACTGGAATCAGAGTAAAGACTGTGTGCTACAAGTTCTCTGAATAATACGTCACACTTTTACTCCCTAGCCCCATGACCCTCGATGCTACTCCTGTCTGGGAGGCCTCTGAAATCCTTTGAATGACAGATTCTGGGGGTGGAACCTTTTTTTTTCTGCCTGGCTCCTATGCAAATGTTGAACTAGGCTGTCATTCTTCTCTAGGCCTATAGCCATACCACATCTTGTACTACCACAGAGGTTCTCTGGCCATAGCGACAGCTTTTCCAGATGTCCTCAAGCTCTTTCGAAGGGACAGTCTTACAGTCTATGTGAAGACAGGGCTAGGAGACAATCTGAGTGGTTGAGCCTATGTAGGACTCAAAATCACTTCTTTCTGTAGGGCCAGAGGCATTGTTTTGGGACCATGCTCCACGCTTTGGCTTGCTACCATAAGTTCTTTCTTCCCCAGAATGCTAATTGCTTCCTCGTGCTAACCGTCTCCCGGATCATAGATAATCCTCCCATCCTTCATTTACCATATGTATTTCATGGTAAGGTAACTGGGTATTCGCTGCTGGGGTACCAGAGTAAGAAGAGACTGAAGACTTTGCTCATGGAGCTCATGGTCCAGGAGGACTTGAGAAGATGCTAGGCTGCACCACTGAGTTTGTCCAATTAAAGCTGAGTTGGGTGCTCTGAAGGCTGCGGATAAGCTCACTTTCACGTGTGTCACTATCTGTCACCCAGCTTGAGCTCAATACCAACATTTCTAAATCTACTCTGTATCTGGACACTTGAATCCCCCAGTTGTTTGTAACAGTACAGGGAAGACTGAAAGTGTTTCCCCTTCCAAGTTTAGAATTATCTGAGCCTTGGTATGTGCTTAAAATATTTGGTATGCTATTTTACATTTTATTATGCAAAGCATGTTTAGAAGTGTAGATGCTATAAATGTGTACTGCTGTGATTGTTTTCTATTTACACACATAGTAAGGCAACCCTGTTCTCCAACCTGTGGGGGCTGGGGGGCAGAACTGCCTGCATGAGAAGCTGGGGGCGGGGGGCACAGGAAGTTATAACCAGTAAGCTTTCTCAACATTCAAAAATGGAATCCCTTCACCCACTGCAGCAGCAGTTTCAACAGCTCTGGTTCAGTGTTAGATAGATCTGTCGAGTAACGGCAGCAGACAAAACAGCCTCTAAACCCCCTGCCATCTAGTCGGATTCTCGGATAAGAGTTCCGTTAACAGCTTCCACTGCTTACAGCCCAGAGATGATACATGCTTTTCTTAGCAGATTCACGAGATGCTTAACAGGGAACTGAAACTGGTCACCAGGGTTTCTGATTTTTCTGAACAATAATGCATCGTCTCTTGAATGGAAGTTGGCGCAGCTATTTCGTAGCTAGGAAGTGCTCAAGCGCCCTTTCCGAAATGAGGACGGGTGATTCACTGTCTTGAGTTTGCTCCTGCTTTTCTTCCTTGCCGTGTCTCTTATGCCTTTCTTTTTCTCCTCTTTCCCCTCATCCTTGTGGTGGAAATTGCATACGTTTTTGGGAACAGCCAATGTTATGCTGGTCAGTGTGTTTAATGAACTGCTCTCTAGTGTGGAACTCTTAAGTGAGAAAGCTGACTTCTAGGTGTGTGTGTGTGTGTGTGTGTGTGTGTGTGTGTGTGTGTGTGTGTGCTTGTGCATGTGTGAACATGTTCATATGTGTGTGTGCAATGTGTGATGGTACATGTGAAGGTCAGAAACTGATGCCAGGATGGCTAGCTCAGTCCTCAGTCATCTAACTTGTTTTGAGACAGGGTCTCTCTAAACCTGTAGCTTGTCCGTTTGCCTAGACTGGCTGGCCAGTGACCTCTCAAGATTGTCTTGTGTGGCTCCCCAGCACTACGATTACAGATGGGAGTGACCATGCCCATCTCTTCCGTGGGTGCTTGGGATCCGAACTCAGGTCCTCTTTCCTGCATTGCAAACACTTTGGCTAAGAGTCATCTCCCAGCCCCCGATTCATAGTCCTTGCCAGAGTCTGTGGTATAAGCACTCCTAGAAAGAGCAATTCGCACAGCCAAGATGAGTCTCTGACTAGCGATCCCAGAATTGGGAAGAGGTGCTCACTGTGAGCTTTAGCATGAGGGTATAAGGTCTCTCCACTGCAGATAGTAGTATTCCCAGGGCAGCATTCTCCTTTGTGGTGTGGATGGGCAAATATGAGGAGTCATTTCATGATCTTAAGACAGTAGTGTAACCCTATTTCTCAAACTTGGGAACTTTCCCCATGAATACCAAGCCACCCATGACCAGACAATAACAAGCCTCAGTCGTTCTTGCAGCTTTCTTCACCTTCTTGATTCTCTCTTCTTCTCTAATTAACTTAATTAATTATTTAATTAATTAAAGCCATGCCAGGTAGGAGCTACACCTCATCATTTATTAGTCTGGATTACTGTTTGCCTTTCCCACCCGAAGGAGTCTTGAGTGTCAACACTACTGTGACTACCATTTCCCTGGGTGCACACTCAAACACATTGTCCTCTACAAGTAGCATGCTGACACATGCTTTGTGACTACCTGTTTTTTTTTTTTTGAAAACAAAATATTAAAACAACAGCTAATTTTCTGTACTTCCCCACAATGTTCTGTCTGAATCATTAGCAATTAGTTTTCTTTAGAATATGGTACTCTCAGAGAAAATAGCTCAGAGACTGTTGGCCAAGACCAATTTTTTTCCCTTGGGTAATTCTTCATGTTTAGAGAATTGAGATCACATTGTTTTTCTGTTGACCTCACTTGTCTTCCAAGTCCCAGTGCCTTTTATTCTTCTTTAAGTGGGTCTTTCTCTTGTTCACTTTTGAAACAAAGTTTCTACAGCTGTGCTTAGAATAAAGTCTGAAACAGTTATCGTGGTCATAAAGGTCTCATTCAATCCATCTCTACCACAGACAGTGTTGTATACTGTATACTGGGGTATGGGGTCCAGGTTCTGTGAATTCTGTAACCTTGGAAATAGGTTTTAATCTCTCTGTTCCTCAGTTTGCTCATTGTTTTAAGGAGAAAACAAGTGTTCATGTGGCTAGGATTTTTTAAATGACCCTCTAAGTATAAAGAACTTAGAATTGTGCCTAAGGCATAGAACAGTAAGTGCTAACTCGTCACTGCTTCTTCCCCTCTGCTTCCCAAGACTTTCAGCAACTCTTGCAGTTCCTGAGGACAGAAGGATATTGATGTGTGTTACTCCCACTTCCTGCCAAGTTCCCTTTTCGTCTGTCATTTCTCAGATGAGCTCTCTTCGGCCCCCACTGTGGTAATTTGGAGACTTCAGGGTTGTGCATCATCACAGAATTTACAGAATTTACAGTTGCCCCATCTCCCCTACCATCTATGGTTTCTGCATCTACAGATTCACCAACATTACATCAAGAGTGTTTGAAAGGTTTGGGAGGATGGCTCAGTGGGTGATATGCTTGCTGTTCAGGTATGAGGTCCTCAGGATACATATAAAAATCCAGGTGCTTGCAATTCCAAAGCTGAGGAAGTGGGAAGAAGAGTGTAGGGTTTGCTGGCCATCCTGTCTAGCTGAATCTGTTAGCTCCAGGGTCCGTGAAATATTCTACCTCCAAAGATGAGGTAGAGAACAAGTGGGGGGGGGTGGATATCCAAAGTTAACTGGCCTTTACACACATGAACATGCCAGTGTACATACACAGGAACACATATCAAAAAGTATATGAATGAGAAAAATTACATCTGAACTGACTATGTGATGACTTGTAGGGTGGGGTTCTGTGAAAGGTATCCCAATTCCTGGTCAGGATAGGTTGAATCCCTAGGGACCCAAAAAGGGACAGCAGGAGATCAAGCCCTTCACAGCTACAACCCCTCACAACCCCCTGAAGAGATCAGATCAGTCACATAGAACAACACCACAAGCCCCTCCTCCATAGGAGAGGATGTGACTAGAGGTTACATAGACTCAAGACAGATCAGACTAAGAAGCAGGACCACACCCCCAAATATGTAGATGATGTCTTCCCAAGCTCTTAGGTTAAACCAATAGGAAGCACCTGCTGTCAGACACTGACCCATCCAAAAACTGTATTTAAGAATCATGTTCAGATTAAAGGTGTGCAGGCATTATTCCATTGTCTGAGAGCTTCTGTCTTAAGAACTGTACCACTGCCTCTTGGGGAAGAGATCTGCTCTACCAAAATCACTGCCAGAAGCTCCTTCTGCACCCCTGGCCAGTTAGTTAGTCTCCTGCTGGCTAAGCTCTGCCTGAAACAGAGGCAGAGCAACACCAGTGGAGGCTGCAAAAAGCTGTTCCCCTCCCTGCCTGAGTTCTCTTTCCTTCTCCTGAACCCCCACACATAGCTGGACCAGAGATCTCCATGGAAAACCTCTGGCACCGAGGCCCACAGAAGACAGAATTGGTTACCTTGGAACTAGAGTCATGATTGTTTAGCCACCATGTAAGTGCTAAGAATAAAACCCCAGTCCTCTGGAAGAGTAGTCAGTGCTTCTAAGTGCTAAGTAGTCACTCTAGCATTATGTCCAGTTTTCATGTGGGTTCTGGGGATTGAACTCAGGTCTTCATGCTTGCTTGCAAGCACTTTACTGACTGAGCCCTCTCCCAAGCTGCTACAGCACATCATTTGCCAAACGCGTATCCACTTAAACACCATTTTTTTTGTTGCTAAGATTTTATCAGCCTCATAAAGTTTATTAAGAAAATATTCTGAGAAGTCCTGTTACCCAGATAGACCAAAGGTAAAGGGAGTGTTCAGTGGGAAGATCCGAAAGTCAAAGAGACAAGGTCAATAAAAACTAGTTGGACTGAAAGTAAAAACATTGTGTGATAAGTTTTCAGTCATGACTAAGAAGCTTAGTTACTAAGATAAGACTTTATAAACCTCAGTCATTTTTCATATAGTTAATTGTTTAAAAATTGTGTGGTTCAACTAAATATTTTTATAAGCTACAAAGATTATCTAAGTTTTTATTTTTATTTTGTTTGTGTGGGGGTTGTGCTGGATGTGGTGTGTGTGTGTGTGTGTGTGTGTGTGTGTGTAGAAGGCAGAGAACGACTTCAGGGGCTTTCCTCAATTGTTGTATGTAGCGGATGGTTCTGATGCTTTGATCAGGAATCTGCATGTGAACACTGAAGGTCCTGTTCCCCAATTTGTTCTTGAAAGATAAATAAAGATGACAGCGGCCAAGAAGCTGGGCAAAAGAGGTGGGGTTTCAAGTTTCCCACAAGCAGGCACAGGAGAGGAGGAAAGAAACCACCATGCTTCAGAGGGCAAAAGAGACACCAGCCATGAGAGACTTAGGGTAGAGTGGCCATTGGCCAGTTCCCTGATTGGCCTTGGTTAGTGTGTTTGGGGATGGGGTGGGGTTGTTAGAAATGCAACTAAGCTGTGGGCAGACAGTGCTGAGCTAGGACTAAAGGCAAATGAGCAACTGAGCTGAGGGCAGAGTTAGAGGTGTTGAGCTGGGAGTGAAGAGAAGGACGTGATAGCCAAGGACAGTATAGAAGAGCCTGGCCATTGGGCTAAAGCATAAAAAAAAAAATAAACTAATGTGTGCAAGTCTTTCATCCCTGGTCTAGAGAGAACCTGGGAGGGGTTGGTAGCGTGGTCCACCCAGAGCTTAAAGCAGGGTAGTAAGAACTATATGGTGCTTTCTTTCCTTTTTTGTTCATTATAAAATGTGATTATTCTTTTCTTTTCTTAAAAGTAGATATTTTTATCACATAATATATCTTTATTTCAGTGCCACCCCCTTCTATTCTTCATGGTTTATCCCATATCTTTCCTTCCATCCACATCCATTCCCTTTCTGTCTCTCATTAAAAAGCAAACAGACGGGGTTGGGGATTTAGCTCAGAGGTAGAGCGCTTGCCTAGGAAGCGCGCGCAAGGCCCTGGGTTCGGTCCCCAGCTCCGAAAAAAAAAAAGAACCAAAAAAAAAAAAAAAAAAGAAAAGAAAAAGCAAACAGACTTCTATTAGGGATAATAACTAATATACTAAATATAATTTAATATAATATAATATGATAAAAACTAAAACATTGGAATTGAACGAGACAAACAAACAAAAGGGAAAGAGCTCAAGAATGTCAGAAACTATCTTGGAAAGGCAAAAGGCATGCAAATGACTTTTCTGGAGATGACTTACTATTTTGCACGGCCTGAGATGGGTGAGCTCTGAGGCAAGTTTCCAGCAGACTTCACGCCAGGATTGCTTTTTGCTACTGATATGCCTTTCCTGTCACTGTCACATAGCCTAACGATTCCTGGGCATCAGCTCGCCCTATTGAGCAGATTTTCTGAAGATCAACATAAAAATGTACAATCATGTAGTAACACTGTGTAGAGAAATTGAAGATTTCATAATTCCTAATAATGATTTTTGAAATTCCTTAATTTATACATGTAATTTCTAGTCCTATAAAAGCTATAAATAGGACTCTGTAAACCTTCATGTGTCATGGGCTAATGACACTAGGATAAGAAAGCAGGCTTGGAACAAATTTATGATTAGGAAAAAATTCCATCTAGGTTAGCTATGAGACCATTATCTGGTAACTAAAGGTCATAAACTGAGAATGGATAATTTATTGTAGGTGCATGAACAAAAAATAAAATATTGACTAGTTTATCTATACAAGACTTCAAAACTAATGAGACACAAGTCAGATGATTTGCCTCTTGACAAAACCATACCAAAAAATAATTTATGCCATAAGAATTATTATTTTAAACTTATAATGAACTTATAGAGCTAGTAACAGATAATGAATGTTTAGTCAGTTACTAGTCTTAATTGGAAAGTCTTAATTAAACTTATAATGAACTTATAGAGCTAGTAACAGATAATGAATGTTTAGTCAGTTACTAGTCTTAAATGCAAACATTTCTGTTGCAACTATTTATGGCATAGACTTTATGCATGTCTTTATGACAAGAACTACTGTCTTGAACTTGCTAGCACTTACAGCATGTACTGAAGCTTGGAAAACCATGCAATCAGCTATCCTGAGAAAGTATAAGTCCTAAAGACCAAAAGTAAATGATGGTGCAACTTTCTTCAGCTTGACTCAGAATGTATGTTTTTCTTGCATGTGTGAATAAAGATCGGATGGAACTTGCTCTATGGAGCTTTATTCTATCCATCAAATTTGTGTATGCATGTGTATGTACATATGTATATATGTATGTATGTATGTATGTATGTATGTATGTATGCATGTATGTATGTTTACAAAACAAATGGAGCTTCTTTTTCTGTTTGGTCCAGAGTGGTTTTAGCTCTGTGAGTATGTGTTAATGAACTCTGAAGCTCTTGCCTGAAGCTCTCAGCAAGGGGCTTGAGAGTAAAAGAACAAAGAGTAAACTAATTCCTTTCCTATACTCCTGCTGCTAAACAACAGGTGTTAATCACTAGAAGTCAGAGGCTTTTCACCACAAGATAGAAAAGAGTTAAGAAAGATAAATATTACCAAAAGTAAGCGACTTTTGCTCTAGGAAAACAAAGTTTTGTCCCTGAAAACCAGTGACACCCATGACTACCTTCAGAGAACTGGGGCAATGGCTGGCTGGCAGTACAAGAGAAGACAAAAGACTCAGAATCAGAGACCCAGTCCTTCACACTCAGGAATCCCATAAAAACACTAAAATTGGAAGCCATAATATATACCCAGAGGACCTGGTGCAGACCTGTGCAGGCTCTGTGCTCAGTCTCTGTGAGTTCCTGTGAGCTTTAATAACATTAATTTAGAGGGTTTTGTTTTCTTGGTGTCCTTTCTCCTCTCTGGCTCTTAAACTCCTTCAGCCTCATTGGTCATAGGTTCCCTTGAGTTCTGAGGGGAGGGATTTGAAAGAAACATCCCATTTAGGGCTGAGTATTCCAAGGTCTCTCACTCTCTGCATATTGTCTGCCTGTGGGTCTCTGTATTTGTTACCATTTGCTGCAGGTTGAAGCTTCTTTGAGCAAGTGTTTTGATGACCAAGAAACAGAGACTAGATAACCTAGAGACCTAGGGTAAAAGCAAATGCTACTGCTCTACAGGGGAAGGAAAAGTAATAATAAAATGACTCCTCATGACATTCTCTACAGTCATAGGTCAGTGCCTCCCACTTTCTTTCATGTTGTTGCTGTTGTTGTTGTTGTGTTGTTTTGTTTTCTAAGGAAATGTCTCTCACTGATCCTGGAGCCCATTGGTTTGCTAAGGCTGCTGGTATTGAGTGTGAGAGCTCTTCTTCTCTATTCCCTTCTGCACCCACCTCAGCACCTTGGTGTTGGCTTTCTGCTTCAGTATTGGGGATCTATAAGAATATTCTAGAGTTTGTAACCCTGAGATACCTCTTTTCTCACAGTAGAAGCCACAATGGTCTGAATGGTTATCATTTCACTAACAATGCTAAAAGACTATGACACACTGTAAGTTATCATTGCGTTAAAATCCATAAGATCCTCTTTTTAAACTCAGATACTTACTTCTATACCTCACTTAGTGAATTCAGTAGAGTGCTGGAAGATAGTGCAGTTGGTAAAATGCTTGATGTGAAAGCATGCATTTGGTTTAACCCCAGAACTCACATTTTAAAAGAATTTTGGATATAGACAGGTAGAGACAGGCAGATCCCAATGGCTCATTTGCCTAGCATAATGATCACTGTCGATCCTAGTGAGGAACCTTGTTTTTAAATACAAAGTGGACAGCTGCTGAGGAATGACACTCAAGGTTGACATCTGAATTCTACACATACATACCATTGTTTAACAGTCTCCTCTGACATTAACAGAGCTTCCTGTAGGGAAGCTCTTGAAGCAGGATGGTTAAAGAACTCCAAATAGCTTCAGGAAGTTCTTAAAACTGACCAAATTCACTAGGCTCCTCCCCGTCAGAGTAAGCCATAAAAGCTGAGAGTCCCTCTCAGACTCAGGAAAACTGAGCCAAAGAGAATATTAAAACAAGTTGCAAGGAAGACACGGGGAGGCCAGACCAGCTACCAGGAAGAAGCGAAAGCCAGAAAAGGTTCTCGGAAGATGTTTAGAGCAGCTAAACACCTGAAAACAAAACTGGAACCTGAAACTTGTTGAGCTGCTGGCAGGCTGAGCAGTTTACTCGAAGTTCCCAACTCCATGAGCTGTCACCCAGGCTGGTTTGGGTTGTGGTGATACAGCTGTCTTCGCTCCTGTAATTAACTCCTCACCCATGCTCTTATACTCCTATAAGTAAGCCCAGTTAAACCATCTGACTCACCACGTTGGACTTTCTTGGTATCAGTACTTTGGTCACTACCTGGAGTGAATAGATGGGTGTGTTGCATCTCTCCCGCAAAAAGGTTTTTCCACACAATGCATGTGCTCATACCCATATGTAGACACATGAAAGAATTCAGGAGAACATACATTTCTTAGAGTATGTCATGGCCTAGAGAACGCTCCATTGCTTTACTTAGTAGACAAAGTAATTTGTATGAAGAACTAATCTTGACTGTGAAAAAAGAAAGAGAAGTGGAAACGAGAGTAATTGTGTGTGTGTGTGTGTGTGTGTGTGTTTGTGTGTGTGTATGTGTGAGTGTGTATGCCTGTATGTATATGTATGTGTGTGTATGTGTATAGGTATAATGTATAATGTTTATGTATATATTATACAAAAGCAGAGGGGATTCTATCAGAGAGAATGAAGGGGATCAGCTAGAGAGGAGAAGGGAAGACAGAGAAGGCCAGGGAATGTGTATGAATACAAGTGACATACATCAACAAAAAAGAATAAAGGAAAAACTTAAAATCCTTTTTGCCAACTATAAGAATACCACACACAATACCAGCTTGACGAATGATTGCAAACTCAGCTTTGTTTCAGAGCCAGGAAATGACACCGTAAGACGTGACACACTATGGTCACTGGAAGCTGTAATATCTTAGAAAAGCTGTTGGTCAGAGCACCGAGTCATTAGCTAGGGTTTGGTTTTGAAAATATACGGAGTCAGCAAATCTTCAGTAAAGTTGGGTCTTGGAACACCATGTGTCATACCAGCTCAACAGGGATGAGCTTAGATTTGGGGATGTAATCCTGACTTCCAAGTGTGATGAAGCAGGGATCTCTCCCTCCCAGTGGGACAAAAGCAGGCTGAACAAGCAAGAAACATATGGGCCATTGGAGGAGACCAGCAATGGTGCTACCAAGCACACAAATGCTGCAAGTTCAACAGCACACCCCAGGACTACCATTCTACACTTCCTCCTACGGGACTGTTCGTCATTTGTTCTATTCAGCCAGATGTGAGCTTAGAGACTTCTACCAAACGAACAATTAAAGGACATTATTTTGGTGACAGGTAGAGTTTCAAAAGGTAATCTTTGCCTGCCCTACTTCACCATTTACTTGTATTGATTTATTTCTACCTCTCACTCCCCCGATGTCTTGATGGCTCTCAAGGAGAGTATATGACACAGCAGAGCAAATCAGTGGTGATCCATTTTCAGATGATGCGTATTCTCCTTGCAAAGAGAAGGCCATAAATTATATAAATAGAATGAAGAAAGGCCACAGGGAGGACTGGAGGGGAAGAAACTTGAAGCTCCAGGGAGGATGCTGATACTAAAAGTCATAAATTAGACTCCCCATTGCCCCTTCTGATCAAACAAATATTAGGATACCACATGAAAGCTGAGCATGGTGTAGACACTTATAATCCAAGCCCTCAGGAAGCTGAGGCCGCAGAATCACCATGAATTCAAGGGCAGTCTACGTGGCAAAGGCTACATAGCAAGGCTTTGTCTCAAAAAGTAAAAAGGCAACCAAATAAACGACGTCATTGCATCAGGCCTAAGCTAGACTTTAGAAAGTTATGAAGCAATAACTATGGAGGTAGACCTGACTGCTGTGACTCTGAGCCTCCCATAGTCAGAGCAATAAGGATAAAATAATGGATGATGATGGGACTTGAAAAGGAAGGTACAGTGATCCCATGGGATTAGTTCCTAGGATGTCATGGGAGGCCAAATCCAAGGATGCTCTAGTTCATGAAAAAATGATGCAGTGTTGACAGATAAGCTATGGATATCCTCCTTGTAGAGTTTAAATCTTCTCTATACTGCTTATAAATACAATACGGCAAGAATGTTCTATGATTGTTATACATACATACATACATACATACATACATACATACATACATATAGGTAAAGGGATGATAAAAAGAAGTCAGTTTGGGTCTCTGGTGCAGGGGTCTCCCCACGGAGATCTTTGGCTTAGCTGGGTGCTTGGGTTCAGGCAAAGAGGAGAGAACTCAGGCAGGGATGGGGAACAGCTTTTGCAGCCTCTGCTGCTGGTCCTTCTCCTTTCTGCTGCTGCTGCTTCAGTTGCTTGGGCCTGGCTGAGCAAGCAGGAGATTGACTAGCCAGGGAGGGGTCCAGGGGAGCTTCTAGTGGTGATTTCAGGAGAGCAGATCTCTTCCCCTAGAGGCGGTGGTACAGCTCTTATGTCAGAAGCTCTCAGACGATGGAATAATGCCTGCACACCTTTAATCCTTCTGAACATGATTCTTAAATACAGTTTCTGGATGGATCAGTGTCTGACAGCAGGTACTTCCTATTGGCTTGAGAGCCTGGAAAGACCTCATCTACATATTTGGGGTGTGGTCCTGCTTCTTAGTCTGATCTGTCTTGAGCCTGTGTAACCTGTGGTCATGTCCTTGCCTGCGGAGGAGGGCCTTGGGGTGTTGCCCTATGCGACTAATCTGTCTCAAACCTCTCTTCAGGGGGTTGTGAGGGGCTGTAGCTATGAAGGGTCTCATCTCCTGGGAGACTGGGAATGTTCCTGCCGTCCCTTTTAGGGTCCCTGGGGATTCAACCTATCTGGACCAGGAATCAGGGTACCCTTCACAGCCTGCCGCCCTACACTCTTCTGGCCTGTTAGGATCAGAGACCCATGTGACAGAGCTATATATGCAGGCAAAAACGCTCATACAAATAAAATAAATCTCAAAAAATGAAGATAAAAAGTATTGGAGATTGTGGCAGGTCTGTCTGTCCATCCGTCTGTCCGTCTGTTCATCCGTCCACCCACCTACCTATTTACCTATCTATGCATCATCTATGTATGTATATATGTGTATGTATGTATCCATCCATCCATCCATTATCCATCCATCCATCCATCCATCCATCCATCCATCCATCCATCCATCCATCCGCCTGCTACATTGTCTGTTCTTTCAACAAGTCTATGTGCCTTAGATCAACCTTCATTTTGCTATCCTTCATGCTTGCACATCCTCCTCCCACACTGGGATTATAGGATCGCCACTGAACTCAGTTTAGTAACGTGTAAATCAAACAACTTTAGATTAAAGAAACAGTTAATACCCAAATCAATCAATGTTTTGCAGGTTATGAAAACAATGACATCTGTGTGACCTCGTTGCAACAGATAAAAACGGTGACAGAACAGGTGGTTCGGAGTGACGAAAACCCTGCTTCTGCCCAGGCAGCCAAGCCCAATGTGATGCCCCAGCCCCGGAACCAAGTGACTGTGCTGGCCGGACCCATGGAGCCCTCCTTTCAGTCTGGAATCCTGAGGACGATGTCTCAAAGAGATGTTCGGGCAGAGCTCTTCCTGCGAAGCTTTCTCATGTGGTCTGACACTGTTGAAATGGTGCGTGTGGCTGGGCACCCAGCGGTGTTCAAGTCAGGCTGGTTGTACCCCGTCTACATATTCAGTTTCATCTCTCTCCTGCGAATGGTCTTCACGCCTAAAAACCCTCTCCTCAGTTCCCTGGGGATCCTGATGCAAGATCTGCCCTTTATTTTTCTCAGACTCAGTTTAATCATTGCCCTGGGGACAATCACGCCAGTACTGGGCCTTTGTAAAAATGTCCTAGTGACTATGTCATATATTTACTTCAATTATGTCACCAAACTCAGGCCTTTCTCTGCCTTTGAAACCTCTCCATTTTAAACAGCAAACGTTAAGGTTCTAAGTCCTCCTGATTATGCTCGTGGACACATTTGTAAAGTTTGTCTGGGTATAAACTTTTATGGTTTAACCATTTCCATCCTATATGATAGCTTTTAAAAAAAGATATATATATATATACATATATATATACATATATATATATAAATGGTGCTACATTTTAAAAAAATTACATTTCTTCAGGTTGCCTCTTCCAGGCTTCCAGAAAGCTTAGTTGTTAAATTTAGACATGCAAATTCCACTTTAGGTGAAAAATCAGTCCTTAATGAAGCCTTTTTGAAATGGCGGGAGCCGTGAGCGGTAGCTTAAGGATGAGAATTTTATCTCCAGTCCATTCCAGAACATTTTGTGGCTTAATTATTCAAAGTCAGTTTTAGAAAATAACTTGGGGTTATTGAATATATTTTAGAGTTTGCCTGAAAGTAGGAATTTTAGGGGCTCGTTCAAACTTAAAATTACACTGTGGGGTGTGTGTGTGTGTGTGTGTGTGTGTGTGTGTGTGTGTGTGTGAATGAGTGTTTTCAGCAGTGAGGATTGATCCCAGGGCACACTATCTTAGTAGTAGCACCCACCTACCAATAAGCACATCCCTGACCTTAGAAATGCATTTCTTACCCCACTGCATTGACCTCTATTGAGCTCATTGACTGAGTAGAAAACTAGGGTCTTTGGCAGTCAGCAGCTTGGCAAAATTTCCCTAAAGCTTCTTGGGCTGGTGCGGCTGGCAGTACTTCAGTGTTGAGGATGATGGAGCCAAGGTACATTGTGATTCCTAGATAAAGTTTTATAGTAGACACCATAAACTGAAGACATACATCGTAAGAGTGTAACATGTGTGGAATTTGATGCCATCATAAAAAAAAAAAAAACCATCAGGTACAAGCCTTTCTTAAAATGATAGTTTGGACTTGGTGTGATGCCAAAGGGGCTTTGCGTTGCCCGAGGTCCTGAATATCTTCACGCTCCAACGATCACAGACACGGTCATGAGCTCTGCAGGCGCTGTGTTGGCATGGAGGCTCACATCTACAGCAGGGATTCTCTGTTTATAAGGGGAGTCTGTAAGAAGCTTATCTCTGCAGAGTAATGTGGAAACAAACAATGAGTAACTCTGAGTGTTCCTGCCCTCTGTCCTGCACACCCAGGTTCCTTTCCCAATTACGTCTATAGTTCTCACACCTTAGGGAAGATCTACTGGTAATTGTTAAACCATGCTTATTAGTCTGGGGCTAGTTCCTTGAATGCTGTGACTCCCACTGCTGTGTAAAAGATGAAAACTATATAAATACTTCTTTAGTCGTGTCAGGAGATTGTAGGATTCAGAGTGCTCTCAATACAGCATCAAACAAGTAATAAACGCTGGGTATTGAACAATACCATCCCACATCCCTGCCCACCTTCTGAGAATAATAGTTTATACCTGGCATTTGTGAGATGTAACCTGTACGATCTCAAGGTTACCCCAGACTACAAGTTTTTGTCAATCACTCTTGTGGTCAGTAGTGAATGAGTTGCTAAATATTTAGATAAAAGCAGATGTGGGAAGCTGTTCTTCCACTTGAATAGAACTTCTGTGAGTTTTCAAAGAACTCAGACTATGGCGCTGTGTTTCTTTTATTTTTTATTTTTTTTATTTTGGATGCAGGGTCTCACCATGTAGCTCAGTATGGGAGTCACCATCCTCCTGCTTTCACTTCCCCCATGCTGGGATTACAGGGGTGTGCACTGCTGAAGATTAACACACCCTCACCAGCCCACCAATGTCACACAAACACCTTCCACAAAGCCACACCCCTAAACCGCTCTTTCTGTGTCTGAAAGCTTTAGATTTTATATCTACTTTTCTTGGTTTCTCACTAACTTGACAATCCCCTACGGGGAAGCCCGAAAGTATCTTGTTTAGTGGCGCCTCTCTACCTGTCAGTCCTACAGGTAGGTGCTCATGATGTTTGTAACATAAAATACATATTTTCTAAAATTGAGAAGTGTCTACAACCAAGTGACTAATATACAATGTTCATAAATGCAAAACTCGTTTACATAGATATATCTTTATATATTATATGTATATATCTTTATCTTGCAATCTGAGCAAATAGCACCCAGTAAACTTTAAAGTATTACCTGAGTTTAGTCTGCATTTTGTGTCTCATAGTCGATATGCCTGAGGTCTGGGGATGTAAGCAATACTTGAAACAGATAATGAAGGCGTATATAACAAACAGATCCTGTAAGGCAGGGAAAGCTTTGAGTCTCTAGCCTGAGTGCACAGATGTTTATAAAGCTCAAGCCTATGGTATTTAAGAGACATAGTAAGGACGTATGCTGATGTAGCATCAATAGTTTTATATTATGTAATTAAAACCTACATTACTAAAATTATACTGTAATTCTTATAAGCTATTTATTGTTGTTGGTATTAAGGTTTCGTGTCCTAATAAAAAGCTTAATTTCTGCTTTAAAGTGTGAATGCAAACACTGGACAGATCTGTGATAGACTGTGTGATATTTAACGCTAAATAAAATCTGAAGTTGCATAATTAGGTATTCTTTGACGGCTGCTTTATTGGGTTCTTATATCTATTATCCTTTCGACCCTTATTCCACCACAATCTCTTCCAATCAACACTGAGTAGGAGAAAGATGGTTAGAGGGGAAAGAGAGTATGGACCTCTTTAGAGGTATGGACCTCCATGCCAGTGAGGGGCATCAAGTTCCCTGGGGAAAGTCCAGTCGTCACCATCAGAATATCTCCAACCATCAATCCAGCAATAGCAAACATGGTAGTAGGAACCAGCAGGAGCAGGGATCGTTGGGGAGAGGGGGAGCATCAGGGGAGCAGCAGCCACCACTGGCCCTTTGGGAGCTCTCCCATTTATATATTCTCAAGACTCCCCAGAATTCCAAACATTAAACTATCTGGAGCTGGCAAGAATCACATCCCTCCTAGAGCCTGAGAAAATCATAGTTAGTGGCTGTGAATTGTCTGAGGCAGCCCCATAGCCCACCCCTGGGATTAAAACAAAAAATTCACATAACTTTACTGTGGTTGCTTTTGTTTTAGGGAAATCAAAATTCTCACTACAATTATGTCTTTGTTCAATGTCAACTTCATATAAGGTTAACTGCTGAGACACATAAAATATACCTATTACTGGGTTAGTGTCCTATAACCATTATTATGGAAACTTAATAGTCTTTGGGGCGGGCTTTTCTTTCTGCAAGTTAATGTTGGCATTACAGTGTGGCAGTGTTACAGCGTGAGTGGTGAGTTAGCAAACCACTTCTCTGAGTGGCCATTGCCCTAAGGAATAAGAACCTTAAGAGAAAGGAAGCCGCTTGCTTTCCGTGTGCAGGACATGGTCTGTGTGGGGGCAGGACTTGTCTTACTGAATACATCAACAACCTTTTCTACCCAATAAACAATAAAAGTATGTTGAACTGGATCTCAGAAAAACAAGACATACCTCTTAGCACTTATGGTATCAAAATAGCTCCCTACACTCCCAGAAACAATATTTAAAAAAAAAAAAGCATGAGTAATATATGAACAAAACTATTTATTTGTTTTGTTTTTCACGGCCTTTTTTTTTGCCATTTTCAATCTTTAAATTTTATTTATTTATACACGGGGTTTCAGTGTGTAGCCCTGGCTTTCCTGGGATTTGCTATATAGCCCAGGCTGTTCCCAAACCAGGAGTGACCCTTCTGCCTCTCTCTCCCAGATGCTAGGATAGTTACAGCTATGTGCTGCCATGCCCAGCTATTTTTACCTTTTAATTAAAATCTTATGACAGAGTGACTCTTTCGTTGTGAGGTTTTGCTTCAATGTGGGAGTGTGACTGCTTGTCCTTCCGCTACCTGTCAGTCTGTCTCTCATCCCTCTTTCCAGCTCTGTAGTCATGTGGTACAAATGTGGAGACAGAAAACTCAGGGCATGAGGATAGAAAAACAGAGGCATATATGTGTAAGCGTGTGGGGACAAGTCCAACTACCTTGAGCAGAACACAGGTGGCTCAGTCTTTAAGATCAACAACTGATACATGGGAGCTAATGAAACTGCCAAGCTTCTGTAAGGCAAAGGACACTGTCAATAAGACAAAATGGCAACCAACATATTGGGAAAAGATCTTCACTAACCCTACGTCCAATAGAGGGCTAATACCCAAAATATATAAAGATCTGAAGACGTTAGACTCTAACCCAAGAGCTGAGCATGGGGTCCCCAATGGAGGAGTTAGAGAAAGGACTGAAGGAGCTGAAGGGGTCTGCAACCCCATAAGAAGAACAACAATATCAACCAACCAGCTCCCAGGGACTAAACCACCATTCCAAGAGTACACAGGGATGGACTTATGGCTCCATTTGAATATGTAACAAAGGATGGCCTTGTTAGGCATCAATGGGAGGAGAGGCCCTTGATCCTGCCAAGGCTCAGTGCCCCAGTGTAGGGGATGTCAGGGCAGGGAGGTTGGAGGGCATGGGTGGGTGGGTGGGTGAGGAAGCACCCTCATAAAAGCAGGAGCAGGGGGGAGGAGATGGGATAGTGGGTTTCTGGATGGGAAACCAGAAAAGGAGATAACATTTAAAATGTAAATAAAAAAATCCAATAAAAAAGAAAAATAATGGGATACAGAGCTAAACATAGAATTCTCAACAAAGGAATCTTAAGTGGCCAAGAGACACTTAAAACGTCCACAAATCCATCTCCTCAGCCTCAAGGTTAAGAAGTTCAAATGTCAGTGAATTTTAGTCGTTCAGTTCTGAAGGTTTCCATAATCCATTTCTCACCTGTAGCCCCTCATCGCTCACCCCTCAGACAGCCATAAGGGTAGTCCCAATATCCCTAGAAACAGTGTGGATAATAAGGACCTTACCCTCCAAATATCAGCCTGTAGGCGCTGAGGGATGACTGGTGTTTTGTAATTACTTGGGCAATTCTGTTCAACCCTGAATTAGAAGTTCTAGTCAGAGCAATTGGGTAAAAAAATTAAAGCACCTAAATTGGAGAGTAAAAAGGGACTTTGTCTGTAGATGGCATGACTTTATATGTAGAATGTTCTAGAACATTGTTAAAGTTGCAAGAAATACACAGATTATCAAAAGCATTTCCATACTCCTATGGTGAACAACTCAAAAGGGAAATCAAGAAAATAATTCTGTCTACAATGGCATTGGCGGTTTGAATGAGAATGGTCTTCATAGGTTAAAATATTTGAATGCTTAGGCCCCAGTTGGTGGACCTGTTTGGGAAGAATTAGGAGGTGCAGTCTTATTGGAAGAAATAAGAATGTGTCGGTGGGAGTGGGTTTTGAAGTTTCAAAAGCCTGTGCCATTCCTATGTAGCTTAATCTCTATGTCATGCTTGTGAGTTGAATGTAAGCCCTCAGCCTTTGGTCCAGTCACATGCCTGCCTGCCCACGAAAATCTCTTTGTCACGATGCTCACGGACTCATCTTCTAAAACTGTAAGTCCAGTAAACACTTTTATAGTTGTCTTGCTCATGGCGTCTTAAAACAGTGATAGAAAAGGAACTAAAGACAACATATAAAGGAAAAAATATTTAGGAGTAAATTTAACCTCGAAGAATTAAAAAGGAGGGCTCAAGGGAGGGATGCACGGATCTCATGGTGAAGGGGAAATAGAATAGACTTCCTTGGGGGAGGGGTCTCAGTGGGGAGATGTGGGGCAATGGGCTGTGAAAGGTACCCTGACTCCTGGTACATGTTGAATGAGACATGTTGAATCCCCGGAGACCCTAAAAGGGAAGGCAGGCACATTCCAAGTCTCCCAGGGGATCTAGGCCTCATATAGCTGCAGCCCCCACATCTCCCTGTAGAGAGGTTTGAGACAGACCAGTCATGTAGAGCAATGCCCCAAGTCCCTCCTCCACAGATGAATCCTAGACAGATCAGTCCTAGAAACAGGACCACACCCAAATATGTAGATGAGGTCTTCCCAAGCTCTCAGGCCAAACCAATCGGAAGTACCTGCTGTCAGACACTGACCCATCCAAAAGCTGTATTTAAGAATCGTGCAGGATTAAAAGTGTGCAGGAATTATTCCATCACCTAATAGCTTCTGTCACAAGAGCTGTAACACTGCCACTGGGGGAAGAGATTTGCTCTCCCTAAATTGCCACCAGAAGCTCCCCTGTACCCCTCATTGGCTAGTCAGTCTCCTGTTGGTTCAGCCTACCTTGAACAACTGAAGCGGCAGCGACAGCAGTGGAAAGGAGCAGGACAAGCAGCAGAGGTGGTGGAAGCAGTCCCTCCTCCCTGCCCGAGCTCTCGTCCCTTCTCCACAGGGAGATGGGGATGGAAACAGGAGGGACTAGGTGGGGGACAGAGGGAGAAGGTACTGGGAGAGACAACTAGAATCTGGGGCAGGGTCATCTTTGGGATGAGCTAGATAGAAACCTAGGGCAATGGAAACTCCTGGGAATCTATGAGGGCAACACTAGCTAAGACTCAAAGCAAAGGGGGATACAGAGCCTGAACTGACTATTTCCCGTAATACAGAACAGACTGGGTAAACAGTTCCAGAGGAGGAATTGGGACACCAACCCAGCCAAAAACCTTCCTCCTGCTGACAGGATGTACTGGGGTAAAGGTCGCCCAGAAATGTGGAAGTGGACAACCCACGACTGGTTCAGCTTGAGACCCACGAGAGAGAGCCCACCCTGATACAGTTAGAAGAGCCCATCCCTGACACTGTTAGAAGAGCCCACCCCTGACACTGTTAGAAGAGCCCACCCCTGACACTGTTAGAAGAGCCCACTCCTGATACTGTTAGAAGGGTTAAAAACCAGAAACCAGAGGATGCTTGATAGCCTAGAGACCTGAGATAGAACCAAACACAACTGGGGGAAGAGAGAAAGAGAGAGAGAGAGAGAGAGAGAGAGAGAGAGAGAGAGAGAGAGAGAGAGAGAGAGAGAGAGAGAGAGAGAGAGAGAGAGAATGAGGAGGAGGAGAAGGAAAAGAAGGAGAAGAAGAAGAAGAAGAAGAAGAAGAAGAAGAAGAAGAAGAAGAAGAAGAAGAAGAAGAAGAAGACGAAGAAGAAGAAGAAGAAGAAGAAGAAGAAAAGAGGAGGAGGAGAAGGAGAAGGAGAAGGAGAAGAAGAAGAAGAAGAAGAAGAAGAAGAAGAAGAAGAAGAAGAAGAAGAAGAAGAAGAAGAAAAGAGGAGGAGGAGGAGGAGAAAAGATTCCTAAAGATATTCTGCTACACTCACAAATTGGTGCCTAACTCAGCTGTCATCAGAGATGCTTTACCCATCAACTGATGGAAACATATGTAGAGATCAAGCATTAGGTGGAGCTTGTGGGAATTCTGCAGAAGATGAAGAGGAAGGATTGAAGAAACCAGAGGGGTCAAGGACACCACAAGAAAACCCACACAATCAGCTAACTTGGGCCAATAGGAGGGCACACAAATGGCCCTAACAAGCAGGAAGTCTGCAGGGGACTGGCCTAGACCCTCTGTACATGTGTTACAGCAGTGTATTTGGCCTTCACGTGGGATTCCTAACAGTGGGAGCAGGGGCTGTCTCTGTTGCCTGCCTTTGGGACCCTTTCCTCCCACTGGGCTGCCTCTTCTAACCTCTATAGGATATCCATGGGAGGCCTGCTCTTTTCTTAATCGAAACAGGGATGGGGGATGGGAGTGCAGAGCTGGAGTCAGACGTGATATATATGTATATATAAATATATAAAAATATATATTTAAAAATACAAATATATATTTAAAATATATTACTATATAACATATTATATAGTAATATATATTTAAATTTTTTATCCCGATAAGTATAAAACATAGGTGAACAGAAATTGAAGAATTAAGTAGAAAGACTGCCCAAGTTTATGCAATGGAAGACTAAATCCTCTGTGAAGAGGATGGCAGTGTTTGAAGAGATATACTTCATATATGGGAAATCCTATCCAAAATCTACATGGAATCTCAGATTGAATGAAAGGCCATGTAGTGACCGGCCCAACTTAGGATTCATCCCATAGTCAGGCACCAAACCCTGACACTATTACAGATGCCATATTATGTTTACAGACAGGAGCCTGGCATGGCTCCTCTGAGAGGTTCTACCAGCAGCTAACTGAGACAGATGCAGATATTTACAGCCAACCATTGGACTGAGGCCGTGGAACCCTGTGGAAGAGTTAGGGGAAGGATCAAAGGAGCTGAAGAGGACGGCAACCCCATAGGAAGACCACAGTGTCAACTAACCTAGACCCTTGGGAACTCTGAGAGACTAAGCCAGCAACCAAAGAACATGCATGGGTTTGTCCGTGGTCCCGGGCACATACGTAGCAGAGGACTGCCTTCTATGGCCTTAGTAGGAGAGGATAGGCCTAATCCTAAGGGAAGGGGGATGTGAGGGGGGTGAAGTCGGGGTGGTAGGGGTGATGGAGGAGCACCCTCTCAGAGGCAAAGGGGAAGTGGAATGGGGTGAAGAACTCTTGGAGGGGGGACCGGGAAGAGAAGAGGGCATCATTTGAAAGGTAAATAAATAAAACATTATTTTTAAAAACAGCCAAGCTCTGAATTGGATGCTTCAAGGTTTGGAAGAGACGCCAGAAGTGCAAAAGTGTTATCTCTCACAGTTCCTGGCAACACAAAGACTGTTTTAAGGACAGGTCCACGGAAAGTCCTACTCCACCATCACCTGAAAGCTCTGATTTGTGTTGATTTGATCACCTGATAAATGTTGCAATAAGGTAAAGATGATGGAAACAAACCCTTTGTGGGACTTTGGACTTCACTTTATATCAAACCCAGCGTCTTGCTACTGATTCTGATTTGTATCATGTGCATACACGACACATTGGTGCAATAAAACCATGGATGTACAGATGGGACGCCTACAATTCAGGCAACTCTTCTTTTCCTCTGAAAGTAAATCCACGTAAACCTCAATTAGGTAAAACAATTTAAATGGCGTGCGTTTAAAAGACCAATTAAAACATTTCTGGGCAGCAGGCATGGGGCGGGGCACACCCATAATTCCGGCACTCAGAAAGCCGAAACGGGAATTAAGAATTCAAGGCCAGCCTGAGCTAGGAATTGAAATATTGAAAGACTGTTTCAATGTTCCTCTGGTAAGACAGTTAAGCAGTGTTTGGACACAAAACATTTGCTGTGCCTCTAGTTTTGGGAGAATTTTCTTTGTCAGTTAAGCGTTGGTAGAATGGATGGAACAGAACTGTGGGTCCTCTCTCCGCACCTTCCTACTTGAGGCTTTTAAAGAAGAAATTTATTGAGAGAAATCACAGTTCTTACTGGGAAGTAAAGTGTGAACCTTTGCCTCAGAATTGATGCTTCTTAACAGCTTTTCATTTGCAGATAAACCATCTGTTTACAATTTCTAACTCTCCAGTGTTTCCAGAAGCTTCTTTTTGAAACACTTACATTTCCCACCCTCCGGTTCCAGGTCTTTCCCTGGTTATCTAACCACTATCCATTTCAAAATATTCTTAATTCTGGTTCAACTCCTGAAAAAAAAATCAAGGTTTAGGTCGGTTGTGTGGTGCTTTGTGAACCACCCTGTAATGTCAAGAGAGAATCCCAGTTTCATGAATCAACAAGTAACTTTTGGACCCAAGCCAGGCTTTCTTTTGCAAGGGAGAGGTCTTCCCCTTTTCCAACTCAGAGGACTGTGATGGTTGAGCCCCGGCAGCAAACCAACTACAAAGCTTTTGCCACTGTTTCCTCTGGCTTTCTAGAGAAAGGCTTCTAGAACTTTCTCTTTCTGGACCTCACTGAAATTGTCTTAAAATTAACTTCTCTTTCATTTTCCTTCCAGAGATAGGAGCAAAGCTCTATGTGAACCATACCTTTGACCCTTTCCAAGGTGTGTGTGTGTGTGTGTGTGTCGGGGGCCGGGGCTCTGAACACAGGATTGGGGCGGAGGGTCAGTTTTACACCTTCAGGAAATGTTTCTGACCTTTGGAGTACGTGTCCTCCCTTTCTGACATTAGAATTGAGGCTACATGCATAAGAGCCTCCACACTGCCTCCTGGAGACTGTCACTTTCCTCACCCAGATAATGGCCTCCAAAGTAGTCAGTGCCCAGCACCTGTGGAGAACTCCGCTGGGCTGTCTCTCCCTCCTGCAGCTGAGGCCTGAGGCCTGGGTCCTCACTTCTCCACACTTCCTGCGTTCACTCCTCTCCTCCACATGTTCCTCTCTCCCCTTCCCCCTGTGCCTTAGCTTACGAAGCAAAGTTGTAACTTTGAATTCCTGTTTTTCTAACCGCCCCCATGTGACAGGATATCTGTCAATTGGAGGGTTTTCCTAAATTCAGGAGTCCTTTAAAAGAGACAGCTTCCTCTCTTCTCCTTTTCAGTCAGACGGCTCCCAGACCCTGGACTAAGCCAAGGGGCAACCCGGGGACTTGGGCTGTATTCTTTGGCTTTTCTTTTCCCCTTTCCCTCTTCTCCCTCAATGGAACACACACTCTGGGCCATGAGACTCCCCCTGCTCCTGGCTTTTATCTCTGTGATTCCGGTCGCTGTTCAACTCTTGGGTAAGTCTATTTTGAGGTGGGGGCTTTGCATACCATTTTGTTTGAAGTATATGCTGAGTCCTGTGCACATCTGGAAGAGGAGTTGAATGCACTGTCCTTAACATCTGTGTTTTTACCTGACTCGAATAGAGCCTGCATCTGGCTGTGGCTTGGCAATCGGGGTGGGAGTTGAGCTACACCCAGGCAATGCTGCCACTCTCCCATGTCAGATATCGCCCAGGCTGAAGCCCTCAGCACCTCTGTCCTCCTGAGGACATCATGTCTAGTTTTTTCTACCTGGTTCGTGTGCAACGGTTTCTTGTTTTGTGGTTTGCCCTAGTTCTAGTTTTCAGTTTATGCCACTGCTCTCCTCCTCTCTACAGATACCTCTGAGCATTTCTAGTGGGGAAAGAGGAAGTTGCTGCCCCTCATCCAAGATGCAAATTGATAAGGAGGGGAATCTCCCTAGAGCAGGGACGTGGTAATTCTTACACTCAGAGTTTCCCATGAGCCCTTTCATTCATAATTTTTATTACTAGAAAGTCCATCCTTTTCTGTATCCAAAATTGTTCCTACCGTCTCACAGGCGGATGTGTTCAGTGCTGAAGTCTGAAGGTGGTTGATATGTCCATAGGAACTGATCAGGGCTCCTTAGACGCTCAAGGGCATTGCTGAGTCTGCATTTCTCTGGACTCCTAAGAACCAGAATGGGAGGGACTGGGAGAGTCTGCACTCCCAGGTCTATTTTGAGACTTATTTTGCCTTTTTTATCACCCTTCTTTTTCATCAGACAACTAAAACCTGCTGGACAGTTTGTACCCTTGGTCCTAACCCAAGTTCTATGGTGACACTGATGCCGGAAGTTTTCTAGGGAGCTGTTTGATAAAGATGTTCTCAATTTTCTTAGGAATGTTTCCCTCCGTTGAGACAGCAGGATGCCTCCCTAATGTCTTTCTCTTTGTGGCTACAAATACTGAGACAGAGTGTGAGGTCTTTGGGCACAGATACCTGAATACAGAGTGTGAGAACCTGTGGGTCTCTTTGGGCACAGATACTGGGAGAGAGTGTGAGGCCCTGTAGGGCACTTGGTGTGCTCAGTTACTGGGACACAAAGTATGAGGTCTTTCAGGTCTCTCTAGAGAATGAAAAGCAAATAAAAAGTGGGTGCAGGAGTGTCCCTTGAAGGTGCAGATGTTTTTGTGTTACTCCAGGCCTGTGATTTCTCAGCCCCTCACTGGGAGACTCTAGACTTGTACTCTGCTGTAGAGCCATACCCTCATCTCTTTTCACTATTTATTTATCTGGAAAAGGTTTTATTGTGTTCATTGCATTTTGGCGTGCGTGTGCCGTAGAAATTCAAGTGGAGGTCAGAGGACATTCCACTGGTCCCAGGGGTCAACTCCAGGGGTCAGGCCTGGCAGGCAGCAGCAGATGATCTGCATCTGATGAGCCACCTCTGGCCTAGGTGTCAGCCATTCTTACTTTACCTTCTCTTGGCCTTAATATCCCAAGTCCCTAAGGGAACAGTTGGAGCATTTTTGGTCAACAGCCGATAAAAGGACACCTGAGTTCTCAAGGACGCACTTTCCTGATTTCCCATCAACTTACAAGACCCATAGGAAGAACCTTTGCTACCTCCTGATGAACCACAGCTTTTCCTCACCCCGAGGGGATCATTCCGTCCCAACACCACTATGTATTTCGGGGCTATGGGTTATGCGATGGGAGTCTAGAGAGGTTAAGAGAGGAGCCGCCTGGTCCTGCTTTCTCTTCTGACCCACCTCTCAGGCATTCTTGCCAGTGTTTAAGCATTAGTATGTAGACGGGGAGTTATAATTAATGCTAGATGTTGGACAATGACCTTGGACTAAGCAGAGAAATATAAATTGGTGGGTCTGGCTCATGAGCAATGGTGCGCTAGTACACAAAAACGACTGTTTTTGTAGGAAACACAAAACATAAAACACTAGCTGATTCATGGCATTCGCTGATTTTTTTTTTTACCTGCTATGGTATAAATATTCCCACCATGGTCCACTTCCAACTATGACTCCGAGGCCATGTAAGTAGAACTGGGGAGAGAAGCAGGCAGCAGACTCTGGTTGGTTGGTGCCACAAGGCAACCAGGACACCTTTCCAGATCTCAGAACACAGCAAAGCAGGCTGTCACGTGATGGGAAGTTCAACCGTAAGAAAGGAGAGGAAGTCATGTGATGAGGGAAAACCTCCTTTGGAGGAAAGACTCATTAGCACAAGTGCTGCCCCCTTGGATTCTGCTGATGGTGATAGGCTTGGGCAGTCCAGTGCCTAGGTCAGTGCTTAGCAGGTAGCGGCCAATCCAGGATACCACTCACTTCCATGTCCAGCTCTTCAGCTCCACCCCCTTTGATTTCTCACCATAATGTAATAATGAGTTTCAAGCAAGAGTGTTAGGTCATCCCTGCTGTAGCGTCATGGGAGCTCAAAGTAGAAGGGAAGCAGCTAAGCTGTGATTCTGACACTGATATCATGCTGGAACATTCACCTGGACACGTATGCCATTTTTTTTTTAATCTAATGCTCAGAAGAGAATCATTCTAATCGCCCTGTGGCTGTTGTAGTATCCATTCTTACAGCTCTCACAAACTCTGATTTCACCTTAAATGCACCTCTTACAACAGGGATGCTGTGCTTATTTACTTGAACTCCATTTAGGGAGGAGAAAACTGGCCTCATTCTCCATCCTTTGTTTGCTACTGTGGTCCTTTCCGCAGCTTTCTCAGACCTCATGTTGGAAAGCCTGTTTGCTCATTTACCTGGGGACAGATACCTACGTTAGATTATTTCTTGTTAAACACACTTTTATTACGTTTTAATTTGTGTATCATGTCTGTGCCATGATGTTCATGTGAAGGTCGGAAGACAAGTTTTACAATTTGGCTCATTCCTTCCACTCTGGGGGCTACGGGGATCAAGCTCAGGTCTTCAGGGTCGGTAGCAAGTGCTTTTACCCATTGAGCTATCTGGTCAGCCACCAAATTTAAAATTTAATATATATATTATGTATTATAATATACACACATATATTATTATATTACATATATAATAGACACACACACATATATGTACAACTAAAGCATAATGTGGCCAATGCATAGAGCTGGAGGCCATAGTGTCATACAGAGCAGAGAGAGGAGTGATATGTCTTACTACATGAGAAGCAAGTAGGCCTTGAAGGCTAAGTGGATTTCAGGAGTTGTGAGCCAGCGACACCTACTCCCAAGTACGGCTTTCCACCACTGAGGCTGGGAGGTGACGTCTTTTATCAGCTGGCCCATTCTGATCAGGAAAGGAATGTGGGGTTCAAAACAACAGTAGACGAAAATGTGGACTTAGATATTCAGATTTGTGTCAAGATTTTTTTTTTTCCTTTTCAAGAGGAGAGAAGGAGGGAGCCAATATTTAAGTGTTTCCTTCAGGGAGAAAGACACGCTGGATGCTTTACCTACAGCTCATCAGTGAGAGTCTCAGAGACTCTGTCAGAGAATACTATCCTCAGTTTACAGTTAAGGATCTGAGGTTGAAATAATGAGTTTAACTCAGGCAACACAGGAAGTCCCGGACCTTCCAAAACATCCCTTGTGGACTGTGTGACCTCCTCCAAGCTCCACTGCTGTTTTATCCGACTGCTCCTGAGCCTAGCTGCTTCGTCAGCTCTTTTTGTTTCTTTCCAGTTTCATCCTGTTCTGAACTGTCTCTCACCCCCATTCAAGCCTATCTTCTCTACACTCCTGAACAGGATAACCACCATGTTCAGAATCGTTTCTGTAATCTGCTGCTGTTCCACTCACTTAAATGGTCTCGTTTAACGTTTATAAGACACGGTGGATCCTATGGTTCACTCTTGATTTGATATATTGAAGGCACAGAAATAACTAAGACACTTAGCAAAGCCACAGCCAGTGAGCAGTGGACTCTCACTCTCTGCTACTAATACTCTGCTTCTGTTCTGGGCGATGGATACCCGAGATGAATCTGTCCTTGTGACTACACTGGAAAAAAGCAGTATGCAGAGAAAATATCTTTTCTGCAGGCATTTGTTGTCCCCAAGCTGGGGAAGAGACTACTGCTGGGAAGTTGGTGACTTAGGAGACAGTGGGGAGGCAAGGTCTAAAGGGACGACTTCATGACACAGGTGGAACGAGAGGTCACAGAGCAGTGGGGGAGGCCATCCCTCCGACATGTGAGTAAGTGACAGGGCAGCTGTGAAACACATACTGTGAGGGAGATGTGAGGGGTATTGAAACATTTAATGCCCTGTTACTTTCTCTTTGGGCTCAGAACCCCTTTTAGTACCATATTTAAGCCTCTCCAAGTGACCGTGTGGAGTGACATGAATTAGTAACCTCCTTGACACTCTGGTGGATGAATAAAGGATCAGAGTGAAGAATAAAATAACTCTTGAGTTTTCCTTTACCCTTTCATTCCATGTTGCTAAGCCTCAAACACTGCCCTGTCTCCTTCTAGCATAGCTTTTTGTGTATTTGAGTGATAAGTATTTCCCACTTACTGTTAGGAGGTAAGAGGGCATTGTGGGTTGAAACTGTATTTATGGTGGTTAACAGACACACACTATAGCTTCAGTCTGGGTTTCCGCAGAAGATGACATCGGACAGCTGTGCTTTTAGTGGGAAGCCATCCCAGAAAGCACTGACTAGGCAAATGGGGAAGTGAAATGGGAAAGCATGAAATTGTGCCAGAGGCCACTGTGATTTGCGGTGGAGATCTAGGGGACACTAGAATGGGACCCCCAACTCTCTTCCAGAATCCACGGGGTATCTATTCTTCCTCATGAGTCATAGGGGATACCCTCCTTAAAGGGGATGCGAATTCTGTGACCCACCAAATCTGCCCTGTGTGCAGACTCTGTCAGAAAATGTTTCCAGGTGGAGAGGGACTCCTGACATTTTGGGACACAGCAGAGGTTGAGAAATAACAGAGTCTTTTTCTGTCCTCTCTTAATTCAACTCCTTTGCCTTCCAGAAGTTATTTTCCTGTATGTTTTAGTGTCAGTATTTTACTCGACAGTATAGGAAATCTACAAGTGTATGAGGAAACACAGTGTTTTATATTTCTATTTTTCAATTCTTCCCTTTATGGCTGCATTTCTTCACTGGTAGACTTTTGACATTAATTAGTTTGCTTAATGTAATAGAATAATGTTTTAAAACATGTCTAGAAGAAAACCCACACCTTATTGGATGCTTGTTTTTTCAGGTACACACATTCGTGCCCTGGAATTTAGGTTGAGCTCAGAGGATAAGTTGTGAGAATTGATTTTCTCCTTCCACCATGTGGGTCCCAGGGATCAAACTCGGGTTGTCAGACTTGGATGCAGATACTTTTATCCACTTTACTAATATTTCTGGCCTCTCTAAAGTTGTTCTTGTTGTTATTATATCTGAGATAGTGGACTGAAAGTTACCACTACTTCCGATATATTTTCTCGTGTTTGTTTGCTTGTTTGCTTCTCTCTCCTCCCTCTCTCTCTCTCTCTGTCTCTGCCTCTCTGTGTCTCTCTCTGTTTGTCTCTGTCTCTCTCTCTCTCTTGTCCTTGAAATAATCACAGCATATGTCCTTGGTATGTGGAGGGAACGAATGTCTTGGGATTCTTTATATTGTCACCAGCATAACACTCAGCACAGGAGAGGCTTACCAAGTATTTGTTGAAAAGTAGGTCTGATGTGAGAAAGATAAAGGTGAAAGGAGACTCTCCTTTACATGTTTCTAGTATGTAAGTATTAAAGAAAATCTTCAGGTATCGTGGTCCATAGTGAGACCGCAGAGAAATGAACATGCGTGTCCGTGTGTCCCTATGTGTTCAGCGTTGTAGCATTTCTGTTACAGACGCATAACGAGCATGGACAAGCATTAGAATGCTTACCAATTGTCCACTGGAATGCTTGGAAATGGCAGCGATGTCACAAGCTGCCTCTTGGTCAAGGTCTTCAACATCCCTTTGGAGGCAGATGTATGACTGTTAAATTAAGATGCATTTAACAGAGACAATGGTGCAAGAGAAACTCTTCCCTGACCATCGGGAGAATAAGCAGTGTGTTTCTGTCAGTATGTCATGATAACATTGTGTTTCCTTGCATTGTCTGATGGCAGCCACATCACCCTTGCTCTGCATCTAGTGACAAAGGAGAAACACAGGAAATGAGCAGCGATAAGTGTGTATTTTATCACCATCTCAGAAGTCCAGATGCTTAAGTGTCTAAGGGGACATGCACTTGCAGGGAAAAACACAAACTCAAAATAGTTCCATAATCATGAATCTACCACCTTTGTATAAATAACTTAAAAATTATTTAAGCTTTCTGTGGAAAGATGATAGTATTGACCCAGAGAGGCCATGCCCATCTCGTGGAGCTTATATTATAGCAAAGACACACAATGAGAATGAGTAAACGAGGTTTGGTGGTACATACTTGTTATCTCAGTCCCTGGAAGACAGAGGCCGGAGGATCGGGAGTTCAAGACCAGCCTCTGCACCATGGAGACCTCAAGGCTTGCTTGTCTCAAAAATCCCAACCTCCACAAAGCTCACAAATGAAAGGAGAACATATTCTTCAAGATGGTTGTGGATATCATACAGAAAAGGGAGAAGAGAATGAGTGGGGGTAGCCAGCTCGTGGAGGAACTGACCTTTGACCTGGTACCATGAAGTGCCAAACCAGCCAGGAGTGGTGAGTGACCGAAGGGCCCAGAGCTGGAGGCGGTAAGTGGTGCTGAGAGCAGAGAATGAGGGGCAAAGGGGCTGAATGCTGAGGAGAAAGAGGGAGAAGTGTCAGGGTTGTGTATCTCCTTGTCCAGGGGCGAGCTGTGAAGGGCAGATACTTCTCTGCTGGATCCTTTGTTCCAATGTTGAAGGATTTCTGCAGGTAGAAAATAATCATTTTAATTAGAAACAACATTGTCTCCCAACTCGTTAAGAGAAAAGAAACAAAACCATTTTATTAACAAGCGCTCAATTAAAATAATGCACATAAGGGCAATCCAGCAAAGAGATGGCCGGAATGTAAAGAACGTGGCTCTTCTACGCGGTACAGTGGATGCAGTCATTCTGTTGCATTCTGTTGTAGAGAGACGTGTCAGGACCATTGAAAAGAAAGCTGGGTCATCAGGAGTCATCTGCCTTGATGATTCTGTTTCAGAAAGAGTTTTGAGTGGAGCAAGACCATGGTTTCATGGCACAGACTAGTGACGATGTCTAGTGGGGAGAAAAGATTGGAGGAGGAGATGTGTGTTGCAATTCTGTAGACAAAGAGAATCTGTAGGGGTGGATGAGAAAGAGCGAGCGAGCGAGCGAGCGAGAGAGAGAGAGAGCTGGGAATCAAGGGTGTCAACTAGATTTAGGCTTGTGCATCTGGGTGCATTGTGGTTCATCATTGAGGAGAAAAGAGTGACTGTTGGTTCACCCTGCCTCGTGGTTTCTTTCTTTCTTTCTTTCTTTCTTTCTTTCTTTCTTTCTTTCTTTCTTTTTTTCTTTTGGTTTTTATCCAACTTGACATAGGTCAGAGTTATTTGGAAAGAGGAACCTGAATGAGGAATTACCTCTATCACACTGCTTGTGGGCAAACTTCAGGGCATTTTCATGATTAATAATTGATAGGAGACACTGGGCTTACACTACCCGTGGGCAGGGGCTCCTGAGTTGTAGAAAACAAGCTGAGGAAGCCAAAGGGGGAACAGGATGCTGAGCAGGGCTCCTCCACTTTCTCTGCTCCGGTTCCTGCCTTGAGTTCCCTGGATGGGGGACTGTGACCCAAGAGTTGTAAGCTGGAATCAACCCTTTTCTCACCAACTTGGTTATGATGTTTAATCGCAGCCATAGAAACCTAAGACAGTTCATTAAAATGTTACTGCAATTAAGTGGAATTAAAATGAACCACAGATTAAAACTAGGCACATGAACTAGGCAGACTTTACTGAACTTTACCATCGATGACTGGCTGCCTCCTGGGTGACTTTTTCTTGTAATAAAGGCTTTTAATAAGACCTGCCAACAGTAAACCTAAAATGTCTGAAATCTGAAGTGAAGAGAGATGTGCTGAGACAAGCTCTCTGAAAAGTGGAAGAAGCCAAGGCTGGCTAGGGAGAGCTAAGCTCAATGGAAGATCCTCCAACTGCTTCGTTTTTTTTGTTTTTGTTTTTAAATCAGGGGGGTGGGGCTAAACGAGCATTTGCCCGTGATAAACGCTCACAGTAGCTTTTGAGAAAAGTTCTATTTACTTTTCTCCTGTGCTTTATTATGGGCAAAGCACGCTACTTGTAATCTTTACATTTTTGTTGAAGAGGATAACAAAGGGAGGTGAGGTGTAGACTGGAGTTCAGTTATACACGTGTCTTAGGGTTTTACTGACTGCTGTGAACAGACACCATGACCAAAGCAACCCTTTTAAGGACAACATTCAACTGGGGCTGGCTTACAGGTTCAGAGGTTCAGTCCATTATCATCAAGGCAGGAGTATGGCAGCATCCAGGCAGGCATGGTGCAGGAGGAGCTGAGAGTTCTACATCTTGATCTGAAGGCTGCTAGCAGAATACTCACTTCCAGGCAGCTAGCATGAAGGTCTTAAAGCCCACACTCACAGTGACACACTTCCTCGGACAGGGCCACACCTTCTAATCCTGCCACTCCCTGGGCCAAGCATATACAAACCATCACAACACGTGACCAGGTCAACTATGGCATATGCAGGGGATAGTTGTCAACTCCAGAGAAGCAAATGGTAGCCGGTGTTCTGGATTTAGGCTTGATGGAGTCTCGGTTTCAGGAAACCAAAGGAATTCAAATGGATAACATCAGGCTCCCTAGAACAAGCTCATTTAGAAAGAACCATAGAAAACAGACACAATGAATTTAGGGAAATGTCACAAGAAGTGGTCAGCATATGTTTCTGCCAGAACTTAATCATTTACTTTCCTTGTATAGCCCAGTCTTTAAAAGCAAGCAGAAAAGAAATACTTTGACGTGAATTCATTTATGCTTATAGAGGGACATTTATGCTTAGGGGCTAGAGCCATCCGTACTCATTTACTTTCAACCACCAGTTCCCTGCTCCAGGTTCTTCCCCCCCATACTCCAAGGCACAGTTACCTTCACCGGTTTTCCTCCAATCGTAACTCCTTAGGGAAACTAAAAGTCTAGGAAGTTTTATCCTGAAGTACTGCCCTGTCTATGCGAACATACCTAAGCATGTGTTCTTTCCCTTTTATAAACAGACTCACGGCAATTTTTAATCTATAATGAGGACCACAAGCGCTGCGTGGACGCTCTAAGCGCCATCTCCGTTCAGACGGCAACTTGCAACCCGGAAGCTGAATCCCAGAAATTCCGCTGGGTGTCGGAGTCGCAGATCATGAGTGTTGCTTTCAAATTGTGTTTGGGGGTGCCATCGAAAACTGACTGGGCCTCCGTCACCCTGTATGCCTGCGACTCGAAAAGTGAATTTCAGAAATGGGAGTGTAAAAACGACACACTCTTTGGAATCAAGGGCACAGAGCTATATTTTAACTATGGCAACAGGCAAGAAAAGAATATCAAGCTTTACAAAGGTTCCGGTTTGTGGAGCAGATGGAAGGTCTACGGGACCACAGATGACCTATGCTCTAGGGGATATGAAGGTAGGAGGCTGAGGGCGATTCAGCTATCTCTTCATCTCTTTGTTTGACACTGAAGGAGCTAAGTATGCCCTAGAGAGGTCTGTACAGGAAACGGCTTTTGAATTTACCCCGTGTTCTAGACAGATACGATGGCCAACGGGTATAGGAAAAATGTCCCCAATAACTGGTAGTTATTGGTAATTCACAGGTAAACATTACTTTTGAATGTCTTCATATTACTTATTTTGAGGCAAGACATTATACTTTTCAGAAACATTTCATCATGGTCTTTGACCTGAAGCCTTCTATTTGACAGGATGAGACTGTCTCATTAAGTCTAACCAGACTTTTCCTTACCTCAAGGGTAAGGTTAAGAACTCTCTGGAGAAATGATCCCAAGAATATTCTTTCCTTTAGATCACCTGAAAAGAAACTCTGAGTGTTTCTTATGTATTCTGTCACCTCAAAGTATTTAGAGACAATAATCATTCTGGATTATTCAAACGGAAGAACTGGCTCAGGAATTAGCAAACATATTAGTCACCTGCCTTAAAAAGAGGTAGCCTGTGTGTGTGTGTGTGTGTGTGTGTGTGTGTGTGTATGTGTGTTGATGTGTGGTTGATGTATTTGAAGTTGATTCTTCAAGCTCTCAAGGGGGGAAATAAAATCAGAGTACTTAGCCTACCCTTGTCTTGGTTCAGTTTCACTCACTGAGAACCAGAGACCAAAGCAAGACAATTCAATAGAACATGAAGCCTTTACCAAAGGCTGCTGTCTTGGGTCAGATGATGCTGCAACCCCATTTCTCATTTGGACACTGGGCTATTGTGAGGTGTTATCTAGAACAGCTTCAAGGTCAGAGGAAGAGCAGGACTTTGGGGCCCAGGGAAACCTAGTCCAAACTTACTTTGTTGCCAGGGCTGGGGACAAAGGTTGAATCTAGCTTATCACAGTGAGTCAGCCAGGAGCCCAGTTCCTGGTAAAGAGGTTATTTGTCTGCTTTCTGTTCTCTGTCCTAAAAAGAAGATGACAGTACAAATTGAAGTAGGCGAGAGTGGAGTTATTTCCAGGCATTTATTGACCATGATATAAACTTGGACACCACAAGAGAGGCAACCCAAGCAACATCCTTTCCAGGGTAAACTCAATACAAGGCTTGTGGGGCAGGGCGGGGTCGCTCAAACTCGACTGTGTTCCATTCTAAAAAGGGAACAGTTGTCGAATTGAGGAATTAAATGTGAGGGTAATAGAGTTAGAGGTCATCGCATTGAACTCGTTTACTTATTTTCTTCCCCACAGTAGTTGGGGTCAAACCTAACACAGCACACATTCTGGGCATGTGCTCCCCTGATGAGCTGCATCCTCAGTCATTGTAGGTGTTTACCTTTTATTATGTGGCAGGGTCTCACTGGGTTGCTCAGGCTGGTCTTGAACACACTATGTAGCTCAGACAACCACCATTAAACATGACGTCTTTTTGCCTCAGTCCTCTGAGTAGCTGGGATTAAGGCCTGTACCACCTAGCATGCCTCAATGTACTGCAAAATACGGTAGCCCCCCCAACCCCCATCTTTCCATTCTGCCATTTACTTTGAGAGAAATGTGTATAGTACTTAGAGTAGGAATCATCACCTTTTAATGTGTTTAAGAAACGTCTGGTAAGCTTGTTTAAATGTGTAGATTGCAGGCTTTATTTGAGCTCTCCCCCATTCAGATTTTTAATCAGTACACAAGGAGGACCCAAGAGCCTTTGAGTTATTTTTATGAAGAGTCCGGTGATGGTTTTGAAGATGGCCCAGTAGTTACATTTAGCCATCATGTTGGTAATCTTTCCGTATTTAAAATAGTACCTCAGAAGGGCCTAGCCACTAAAAATGACTTTGATTTAAAAAAAATTAAATTGTGTGTTTGCACGTGCTTGGGAGAGAGTGTGCGCGTGTCTGTGTGAGTGTAAGGGCGGTATCTCTCTTGAAGAGCGTATCTGCTTCCACGAACCAATGAAAGGCAGTTGTGAGCCGCCTCATGAGTTCATGAGTCCTCTGCACGAACACTTCCTGCTCTTAACTGCCGAACCATCTCTCCAGCCCTGGAGCGATGGTTTAATTAAATTAGTGCAATATCGATTAGAACGGAAGTCACCATCTCCTTGCACACCTGGTTGATAATAGTATCAGAACTGTAGACTGGATGGTTTAAAGGATTATCTGGAAGTTTGAGCTCTAAAGGGAACACTAATCGATAGCATTTTTGTGCTTCTTTAATGAGGTAGGCAGGGTGGAGTTTGGTTCTTTGGATCTCGTCTGTGCCCATTTTTGAATACCCCCTCTCGAAGAGACACCCATACAGATACAGTCCGAGACTGTGTCGACTGACTTATTGAAGGGTACAGCTGGTCTTGTGCTGGTTCCCATGGCTGTCTTTTCGGGAAGAAGTGGGCAACCTCGGCACTAAGACTTGGCTCGATTCTTACTGAATCCAGCCATGTTCTTTGTGTAAACTTAAGATGGGAGGATTGGTCCCAGGGCTGGCGAGATGGCTCAGTGGTGAGGACACTCACTGACAAGCCTGATGAGTTGAGTTCAGTTCCTGAAGTTCCACACTGTGGAAGGAAAGACCCTACTCTCCAGGTTGCTCTCTCACTTCCTCATGTGCTGTCTGACTCATAAAGCTCCATCCCAAATACATTAAAAAAAAAAAATAGAAGAGATCTGACCCTGAGCTTAGCAGAATTAAAGCTGGAATAGCATTTTGAAATAAGCATAATGGGTAAAAGAAAAGAGAAACAAATACAAAAGAACCCCAGTAAAGGAATCTTTGGCATGGTGGTACAAGCCTTTGAGCCAACATTTGGGAGACCGGGACAAGAGGTAAAAAATTGAGACCATGATGGGCTAAATAATGATCCTGTGCCGCTTAAATACATTTTTTAAAACAAACTCAAAGAGAAGAGTTTTGACTGCAAACAGTGTAAGGGATTGAGTAGTTTCTTTTTAAGACATGCATTAGAGAAGCATGCTGTTCCTACCCTCTCCCCCGCATCACTGTTGAGAGAGTAAGTCAAGTAGTTGGAGGGGATTTGAATATTGCCTTTGTGCTTGACTCCATGGATGTTTTTTGCATGTGTGTCTATGTGTATGGTATTCATGTTTACATGTGTATAAACATGTGTGTATGGATGTATGTTGCTCGTGTGTCAGGGGTTGACGTCTAGTGTTTCCTTCCATCACTCTCTCCATCTTGAGTAGAGTCTCTCCCTTGACCCTGGCACTCGCTGACCTGTGAGTCTAGTTAGCCAGTTTGCTCTGGGGATTGGCCCGCACTTCCCTGTTCATATGGGTTCAGAGATCCCAACTCCTACCCTCACTTGCAGCAAGCTCCATAGCTTTACGATTGTTTTCAACCTAAATAGTTACGGAGACTATAATTCCACCCAGGAGGAAGGGGATGGCATCTGCGTTGCCTTGGAGGGAAGGCAGAAGTTAAAGCTGGTGTCCCCAAAAGCTTATTACCCGTCTTTCCTCAGAGGAAAGAGATAGTCCCTTCAGAAAGGTGGTGGCAAAGGGGTGGTACTAGAGATGTTTTTTAAGTACTCGGTGCAACAGGTGCCTAGCAAAAAAAGACTCCGTAGAAGCAGAGGGGGAAAGGGTTCACAGATTAGGTGAGCGAGACCAACTCTTTCAGGGTACATTGTAAAGTCAGCATACAGACAGGAGTCACATTCTAAATGCAAATCTCTCTGTCCCTCCAGCCATGTACTCCTTACTGGGCAATGCAAACGGAGCTGTCTGTGCATTTCCATTCAAGTTTGAAAACAAGTGGTACGCAGACTGCACCTCTGCCGGGCGGTCAGATGGATGGCTCTGGTGTGGAACCACCACTGACTATGACACCGACAAGCTGTTTGGATTTTGTCCACTGCAGTGTAAGTAACTGAGAGCGGTACACTTGGAACATTCAGCATAGCGACATGCTGGAAGGACCTGGACTTTATGTAGTTCATATGCTCCATTTCTTTTACACTTATTATTCTGGAGTATCCCACTGTAACCCTTTACAGATGCTGTGGCTCCCATTTGACCATGGAGAAAATGAACCATCATGGCTAAAGACCATCCTTTTGTATTTAGATCTTGAGAGAAAGATCAGGCACCATCTCTAGTTGTCCCAACATTCCTTGCATGAATTAACCCCTTTACTTTTACCCTCTATCTACCTTTCTTTGTTTCTTGCTTTATTTCCCCTTCTTTCTCTTTCTCTCTTTTTCTCTATCTTTCTTTTTGCTAGCAATCAAACCCAGCCTTGCACATGCCAAGCAAACACTCTACTATTGAGCTACACATCCTGGCCCTATCGGTTCTTTGCTAAGATTTTAGGGCAAATTGTACTGTATATAGTATTGTATACAGTCAGTACTGGAGGTAGGGACATCATTGTCCCAAACACCAAATATTTTAGTTTTATAAAGCCATGGGTTAGAGCAGGAATTTAAATGACACCACAAATGCGTTTGGTGGGAGAGAGGCTCTGAAGGCTCTCTCGTTTCTCATCACCACGTTCTGGAGCTCCTTCCTATACAAATGATACTGACGGAGGCTTCTGAATCTCAATGTAAGAAGGGTGGAATTTGACTGAGCTGGAAGTCAAGGGAAGTGGGTAACCTATGCTTTTCTCAGTCCTTCAAAAATGGAAGTTTGTTGTCACTAAGAACATACAAGACCACATAGAGTACCAGAACTTGAGTTCTTGTGGTTCTATCCATTTGTAAGAATCTGTAAGACAATGTGTGGCAGCTTAGGTGGGGCTGGGGAGGGCAGCTGGAGGGCAGAGCTAGGGCTGAGGGAGGAGGAGGTTGAGGTCTTGGTTTAACTTCTGTTTCTCTGAACATACTTCCTGAAGCCAAGTACTCTATCTAAGTTACTTACAGTCAGCCTCTTTCACACCGACTGCTGGGAAATGGCAGCATGTTTCTGCATATCACAGAACATGGGTTTTCTGCTACTCCATAAAGGAACTGGGCCAGAGAGCAGACTCCATCCTGGTCCAGAACTGCTATTGAATTATATGAGTAGCAATACTGTTGTTTCCTACTGACCATTTTGTGACTACTGACCCACACACCGGGATGCTTACTACACCAATATTCTAAGTCAGTAAGGCTAAACAAAACTTTTTAATGTCAGACTACAGCCAGACTTGTGAGAATTTGCCCTACTTGACCTTTTGAGTTTATAATTCCTATTCATTGTATTAAAATTAATCTTGAGTTCATGCTCTGTATGGCATAGGCTTCAAGTCCATAATGATACCATGCTCTGGCCTTGACTGAGGTAGATGTCTTTATAACAACATTTGAAGGTCACAGGCTTCACGTCCTGATGGGTACAATTCTCTGGCCCCAGTGGAGGAAGATGTATTTACCTCTCATAGTAATATTTAGAAATTTGGTTTTCATTCGAGCTCTATAGATTTCTAATGTTTTGAATAAGAACTCTTTTGTGTGAAAAAGTGGTTTTTTTTAAAGTACCCCTATTTTTCAACCAGTGAAGAGTTAGTTGTCTTTACTTAGGAAAAATGATATTTTTCTAGATCTGTCCCAATTTTTCTTAGGAGTATGTGTTCGGGGGATCCAACTACAGTGTGCTCTGCTTGTTGATACTGATAGAGACCTCTTACATGGATGTGCAAGGGATAAAGTGTAGAACACAAGTGGGATGTCAGGAGCACAAAGAAGGCTTTGTAGTCCTTGGATATGTATGGAAAGGGGGTGTCTAGTACATCCAGCACAATAATGTTCTTGTTCCGTCTCGTTAATTCTGTGCATTCTGTGTAGCCAAATGATATATTCTTTCCAGATAGAAAACATATATAAAAGGCAAATGCCTATAGAAGAGTTATTTTATTTTCATCTGCATAAATTTGTATTTTGCTTTGTGGTTCATCCAAGGCAGAGTTTTAATTTACATTGTTTTATTATTTTATATTAGCCTTCAGCCCAGTAGGATTGAGACAGGGCAAGGAGGTATCAGTTACTGAGCTAGTGACACCAACCCCTTCCGTCATTGTCCTTTGGGTTGTTTATTGTAATGTCTTCTATTTGGACACTCGTTTTCATGTATCATGAGAACAGGAAAAGGAAGACACCCCATCCTCCCGATTGTCCAGAGCTTGTAACTTTGTCTTTTCCTATCCGCTTTCCTGGTTTACTGCTGGAAGCTGAACTCTGGGGAGCTGAGCACCCAGCACACTTGTATGTCCATTGAGAGATACTTTTCAACCCTTTGATCTAAAACACAAGGGAGACTTTCTTTAAATGAAGAGAAGAGTTACTTCATCTTATTTTGGGGTTGTTCCATCCGTTTGACTATTCCCCAATAAGAAAGCACCGTCCTTTAGAAAGCACCGTCCTTTAGAAAGCACCGTCCTTTAGAAAGCACTGTCCTTTAGTTAACAGTTACATATTCTCCCCTATTCTAAGCAACAACCACAATTATAAAATAGTCCTTAAAACGTTTGCCTTCAAATAAAACCTAAGTAGGTCTCCCTGGAAAGTCTCATTTACACAAGCATTGGATTTGTCAGGCATCAGACCATTCTAAGTTTGACATTAGCAATGGAAATTTATGTTTTTGTAAGCATACTGTGACTTTATAGCTGTTTTAGTGCTGGGCCTGGGGATCTCAGTCCTCTGGTGCCCACTTACCTTCTGCAGAGGCCAGGGCTCCATTTTCACTGTTATCCTCAGCGGCAGCAAACTTTGGACACTTCCGTGCCATTGCCCTCCTTCCTCTTTGTTGTGTCATGTCACCACACATGTCAATCACAGGACGTGGTGTGTATGTGTGTCTGAAAACATTCTCATTGCCACTGCCTCGTCAGACACAACACACAATTCCAGCCAGGGCTAAGAATCATCATGCTATCTGCGAGATGCTGCTTGGCAAGCTGAATACTTTATCATATAATAAAATTATATAATTGTTAGAGTTATATAATCCCCTTTCTTTCTCTGGTAAGTAAATCTGAAGGTCACACCTTTTTTCCCCCATTTTCCTATTTTCAAAAGAAGAATTTTGTTTTATTGAGAAAGTAAGAAAGGGACATAGAAAAACATTTTATTTACTAGCTTCCAAGCACCTTATATGTCAAAGGCTGTAAATAATAGTTATCTATAGTGTTGGCCTTTGTAGCATCTACCAAGTTTTCAGTCATATAACAGCCAAGAGTCAATATAAGCTAAAATGGCCTTTTTTTTTAAACCAAGAGAAGAAAGTCTAATAACACATTCTATTGCTAAGACCTAGGCTAAGATGTCCTCGTGATGAGAGAATGGTGCTCTGAAGGTTACTTTACTGTCAACCTGCCTGAAGAAACCTGGGAACTTCCCTCGTAGGCCCTTCTTTCTTAAAAGGAAAGAGGAGACCACAGAGCCCCTTGCCACGAGAAACCACTCATTTACTCTCTCTCCCTTACCGATTTCCTTCCCTGCTCCAGAACGCTGGGCTGCTGTCCTGAGTTCTCTTCCTTGTGTCTGCTCCATCATCTGGTCCAAGTGTCTCGGCAGTGAACCAGGGAGAAGGTGTCTCTTTCCTGCCTTAGGCGTATGAAACACTATAAATGATGTTGGCTCGTGAGAAGTCTACTCTTCCTCTCAGGAGTGAGAAAGGGCGTTAAAACAAGGGACAGCAGGAGAAGATTTGTCCCTGGGAACTGGGTGGGTTTTTAAAATGCTCTGCTCACTGGAAGCAGCTCCCATGCATGACACAGCTAATTCGTTGTCTTCTTTCTCAGTTGAGGGCAGCAAGAGGCTGTGGAATACAGACCCACTGACTGGCATTCTTTACCAGATAAACTCCAAGTCTGCCTTAACCTGGCACCAGGCAAGAGCAAGCTGCAAGCAGCAGAATGCCGAGCTCCTGAGTGTCACGGAGATTCACGAGCAGATGTACCTCACAGGTAATGACCGACAGAGCTTACCATCCTAAGTGTAGCCAGGTTACTTGGTTTCCACAGCACGTGATGCACAAGGAGGTACTAAGAGGCATTATGAGTGTCATGAAAAGGTTTGTCCCCAAGCAGATGGTACAGTTCACATAAGGAATCTGTGCCCAGAAAACAGCACGAGAGATGACCAACTGTCACTTCTTGAGCAGACTTTGTTCTATCAGTTGTGATTGTCTTTAGAGTCCATGTTGTGCATTGCTAAAGGAAGTATGTTGGTGGGGGTGGGCGTTGCTGATATTTGGCCCTCTTCTCCGCTTCCCCAAGTGTGGCTTTTTATTGACTTGCTGTTTAACAAACACGTCTCTTCTTCCCCATTGTTTGAGCCTGCTTCCTCTTGTTCCTCTGGCATTAATGTTACATAACAGATCTTGGACCTGTGACTTCTGGGTTTACAACATACTCAGGGCCCCTAACTTCCCATCATGAATTACCATTACCTGGTTGCAGGATGCTGTCTCCCTACAGCTCCCCACTGCTGCATTTTACCTCTTAACAGAGGTCTTTGGTTCCTCCTGGGTGGCATGGTTGTCTCATGTTGCTCTCTGCTGCGCTGTGATTTAAAGCTAGCATTCCCCAAACTCTACACAGTGAATACAAAGTCTTCTCCATTTCTCTCATCTTCTTTTTAGCACCTTTATGACATATTTACTTACATTGTGTATGCATGTATAAGTTTCCATCCATATGTCTTCCTGTGCATGTAGAAAATGGAGGCCACCCTCGGGCATGTGCCTCAGAAGCCAGCCATTTTATTATTTAAAAAAAATGATGTTTTTATTTATTCTTTGAAAATTGCATGCAACAAACGTAGTTTGATCAGACTCATTCTGCTCCCCCAATGCCTTCCAGATCTAGATTCTCTCCTATCTCCTTACCTTTCCAACTTCACATTCTCACTCAAAAATCAATCAATCAATCAATCAATCAATCAATCAATCAATCACTACCACAACAAAAGCAAAACAAAACCTATGGCATTCAGTTTTTGATGGCCAATAACTCTTGGGTGTGAGTCCTGCCCTAGACTCAGATCATCAATCTTGAATGACATCATCCCCCCTGTTTTTTTTTTTTCTACAAAAGACAAGCCTCTGTGTGGGACTGGGAGCTCCCTGATTAGGCTAGTCTCACTATCTACTGAGGCACAGGGATCCTTCTGTCTCTGCCTCCCCAGCACCAGGACTGTATGAATGTCCCACCACATAAGGCTTTTTATGTGGCCTCTGGTGATCAAACTCAGTCCTTGTAAAGTAGCAATCACATTATTGGTGAAATTATCCCCTTGCCTCTTCTTATTACTGATTTATATACTGGTTTGCACAAATCCCCCATAATCTAGGTATAAACACTTTAAGCAAGTAAAACCGTTTATTCCTTTACTCACTGAGCAGGCTATCTATCTACCATGATAACTTTGCAGTGGGCATTCTGTTAGGACACCCAAGCTGACCCTGGCTTGTGAACATGGGAGTTAAAGTCCCAAGAGATATAAAGAAGAAACCCAACAAGGGGCCAGGTACAGTGATAGGAAGGGAGAACATGGGAAAAGCAAAATGAATATTGTGTGGAGGGTGGGCGAGCTCATGAGGTAAGTTGCTAGAGATGAGGCTCCTTCTGATAAGTGTGCCCCCTACTCTAGGGAGCTTCTCACTGACCCTTCCAAGGAAGATTGTCTCAATATTTGCTGAATGACAAATGATGAAAAAACAAGGGTAACTGTCACCCTAAAGTCTGAACAATGGAACAGTTAGTTGATTGCAAGGAAACAGCGTAATGACTCTTCATGGTTTGTGTTTATGCATTTAGTATATATATATGGATGTGGGTGTGGAGGTCAAAGGACAGCCTGCTCCAGTTGCTTCTCTCCTTCTGCCATAAGGGTTTCAGAGATCACTCGGGTTTGTAAGCTTGGTGGCAAGTGCTTTTTCCTGCAGAGCCATCTCTCTGGCCCCAGTGTCACAGTTCTTAAAACTGCCATCAGTTGGTCATGTTTATCAGAACATTCCTGAGGTGGAGGTCCAAGGTTATCTCAGTCTTGATGAGTAGCTAGCCTGGGAACCTGCATTTTGACTCTACACCAGGTGATTTGTAGGCATGGACAGCAAATCTACCCAACTAGACTCTGTGCCCTGGTCTCTGGTTTCTATGGTCAGGCCACCAGCGAGTTAGCATGCCCACCAGGGCTTCAGGAAGCCCCGGAGGATGGATCTGAGTTCATTTCATAGGTTTCTCTAAATCTTACTCAACTTCCAGAATTTAGTCAGCAGATTTCCAGGAGAATCTAGATTATGAGTGGCTTTTCCAGGGAGAGCCAGGGCACTTCCTGACTTTCTGTAAGTCTGAAATAGCATGCCACAAGGAAAGGTTATCTGACAGGAAATGCAAAAATCTTAAACAGAGGAAAGACATTCCTTTCTCAAGAAGAAAGATATTCACAGCATTCGATGTCCTTTGGCTGAGGAGGAATCTAGGAAATAATGGTGTGGCAGATGGATGGTTGTGGTATGTTTTGTTTTGAGACATAGGCTTTCAAAAAACCCTTAATAGAAATAAAGTGTACTTTATTAGAGGAGTGTGGGAAGCAGACAGTATTTTAAAAATATGCATATGCCATAACAATGGTTCTGAAGTTAAAGACCTGTTAGTATGGCTGTGGTGGTTGATACCTGTCATCCCCATGCTCAAAGGCCAGGGTAGACTTTGTAGGGAGATTGCCATAAATGCTCAAACAGATTTGTTCACCTCTATTGGATAGGGGCCATGTGCCAGAATCTGGAATTAGCTTCTTAAGTCCATATTAACATTGCCAATAAATATTGTTATCTCACTGTATAGAGGACATGACAGGCCAGTGGGTGAAAGCTGAGGTAGTTTCCTTCAGGTTTTAAGTTCATAAAAAGGGCTGAATTGAAGTCAGTGTCCTCTGTTTTACCCTGCCTGGGTCTCACTCATAAGATAACAGGAATCTGGTATGCCCAAGGCTCCAGGGAGGACCTTAATGCACCCATCACAATCTTCTTCTGCCAGTAAATGTCTTCATAACCTGTAATGTGGTTTTGTAGTATCCCCCAGGTGGCATGATCTCACCCAGATTCTTATTTGCACATGGCCCACTGCCATTCTATCTTCTCTTCAGCTTCTCTCCTGAAACATGTATGTCCTCAATTGCTGAACCTGATTCGTAACTACGTGTAATTTGAATGATCATTTACAGAACTGAAAGGGGCTGGAGGAAGTGAAATTTGGCTTGTTACCCTGATGTGATGTGGTGTGTGTGTACGCGCATGTGTGCATGCACATGTGTGTAACCCAATTTCCTTTCATGCAAACAAATGAGATATCAATGTGGAAGAAAAATCTAGATACTGGTGTAATAATGGACAGACTCTATTATAACTAATGGAATTGACAATTGATGCTTTATATAGATGAAATAAAAATTCTTGGTCTGAGCCTTTATAAAATTACACACATGCAGGAGAGTAGGTAATGCCTCCATTCAGTGATCCTCCCTCCCTCCCTCCCTCACTCCCTCCCTCCCTTCCTTCCTTCTGTCTTTCTTTCTTTTTCCTGATGAGGATAGAACCTCACAGATGCCAGACTTTTTTTTTTTTTTTTTTTTTTGGTTCTTTTTTTCAGAGCTGGGGACCGAACCCAGGGCCTTGCGCTTCCTAGGTAAGCGCTCTACCACTGAGCTAAATCCCCAGCCCCCAGATGCCAGACTTTTAAATGACACACTTAACACACAAGACTGGAATTCTATCCCCATACTATCACCAAGCTAAAGTCAACATGTAGCTGCCAATAGTCGTGGGAATGACAGCCACCTTGTGTGTTCGCTGGGCATATTACTATCTGCTAGGCACAGTTATAAAGCATCGATTTAGTTCTCAAGGAAAGCATAGAAGCCCCACGGAGCTTCCAGATTCCAGGTCCAGGATCTGGAGTGCAATGTGGGGTCAGGGTCTGGGGTCTGAGGCACAGAGTTTGAGCTCACCAGAGGGTAGTTTCTTTAAAGAACTGCAGTCACTTCTCATGATGGCAGATCTGGAAGAAGTGTGATACAAAACCCACTTTAATTTTTCATTAATCACTGAGTTTTTCATGGCTTTGAAACCTTATGCATTTTGTTTGTTTTCCAGACAGAATCTTGTTATGTAGTCCAGGTTGGCCTGGTACTTACTGTATACCTTAGGCTAATCCAAACACATAGCGACCTTTGCCTTCAGTCTAGATTGCTGGGATTATGAACACTTACTGTTAGGTTTATCTCTTATCTCCTTTGTTACTACTATCTTAAAGTGCCAGAGCACGTTTCCTAATAGCTGATTTAACAGTTTAAAAATAATACTAAGTTTCCAATTTGTAAACGGGGTCTCATCCTAAGCAACTCTGTTGTTGTTTTTGAGACAAGGTTTTTCTGTGTAGCCCTGGCTGTCTTGGAACTAGATTTATAGACCAGGCTGACCTGGAACTCACAGAGATCTGCCTGCTTCTGCCTCCTGAGTGCCAGTGTCAAAGGTGTGAGCCACCATGCCTGGCCTCTACCTCTTGGTTCTTCTTGGATCGGGATCCTGAATGCTAAAGTTATAGACATGCGTCACCATGTTCAACTTGAAATGGTATTTTAAAAGAGCATATTCTCTGCTATATCCCCTGGAAATATAGGAGTGATTATTATTCAAGTTAACGTAACCTTCCTTATGTTAGAATTTGTGAAAAAAATCCAACATTCAACAGCAATTGTCTTAATATACAGGATAACAGCTATACAGTATTGATCCCTAGATATTTCTTAGCACAGTCTAGAGACATTTTCTTTTGCATTAAGAGTGAGGCAACAATTTTTAACTGATTTCTTCATCCTAAAGGGATGATTCATTATTCAAACTAATTTCAATTATATATAAAAATTAAATAAAAGGAGTTATCAGTGGCACAGATAGCTATAAAATTGACATGACACAAATTCGCCATCTATTTTAATAAATAATATTTGATATTTATAACACGGATTTAAGACTAAGCAAGACCACACCCTCTTGATGACATTTTTGGTTTTTCAGATTTACTAATTTTTCTTTGTGTGCACGAGTATTTTACCCGCATGCATGTATGTGTACCGCATATGTGACCAATGCCTGGAGAGGTCACGAAAGAACACAAGCTCCCCTGGAACTAGAGTTACAGATGGTGGTGAACTACCACGTGGATGCTGTTAGCTGAATCTTGGAACTGTGCAAGAACAATAAATTCTATTAATCACCAGGCTACCCTAGAAATTTAAGTTTAAAAGGGATTAAATGATTGGAATTACTCGGCTAAACCTTGGGCTCTGATTCTGACCTATGCGACTCTCTGTAGCTTTCAGCAAGGTGTTTCACCTGTCTGTCTTTGTCCTAGATGTTCCTGGAAGGAATGAGACTAGACACTTCTCCAAGTATAATGCACTTGGGAGAGTTGTGCTAACTCTTCAACCCTTTCATTATAGAAAGTCTGATAAAGAATGCACGAAGACTGAAGTGATGGCCCAGCAGTATAGGATCACTGACCACATTTCCAGAGTACATAGGTTCAATTCTCAGCAACCATATACTTCACAACCAAGTCTCCAGTTCTAGGGGACCCAGTGACTTTCTTCTGGTCTCGCTGGACCCCAGGCACACGTGTGCACAGATGTCATGCAGGCAAAATACCAGTACACATTAAAAATAAGTGAATTTGAATTAATTGCCATTGAAATGTACATATAATATTCAATTCTTTTCTATTTTTCTCTTATTAGTTCATGTTAAAATGTCATAGTAACATCTGGGCTTGGTGGTACACATCTTTTGTCCCCTCCCCATGCTTGACAGAAGCAGGCAGCTCTCTGGGACTCTGAGACCAGCTTGGTCTTCCTAGTGACTCCTGGGGAAGCCAGGGCTATATAGCAAGGTGCTGTCAGAAAGAAAATCAATTTCTAAAACGTCACAGTGGATTGATTTTTCAGCACATGCTTCCAGGACTGGGGACAGTTAAATAATAAAACTAAATAAATCTCTTCTGAACTAATGAATATTGGCCTTACCTATACCCTCAGGTGAATCGTCCTTTGATGAGAACAAGCACGATACAAGGCATGGTTCCCCAAGAAAGCATACTGTGTTTGGAATTGGCCTGGATAGATGTAAAATCTGACCTGAACATTGCCAGGGTTCCCACTGCCAGATCTTTCAATGGAAGACACTAATGTGTGCATGTGCGGGCTAGTGGAAACCTAGCAGCCATTTTAGTGGCTTCGACATACTTCAGAGTGACTTTTCTCACTATGGAATCTGAGAACCATTGTCATATGGACCCTGGGTCCAAGTTCAGCTCCTTCGGGCTTTTTAAACTCTGTTTTCCCACATAAAACTTACAGATAATGAAAAACTCTCATTTAACGGCTTCATGTAATCCATTTTAGTCACGTTGACACATCACATTCCTGCTTCTCATCACTGTCTGCTAGAGTGCTTCTTCTCAATACGGCCCCTTCCTTTCTCCACTCTCCTTTTGTGTGTTGCATATTAAGTTTAATTGGAGTTTCTTGACTGAGCATGGGCACGAGGTTATTTCCTGGGGTAAGGGTGACTTACCAGCAGCTGTACGTCCTTGAAGATAACGGTTCTCCCTCCCAAGAGCAACTGTTAATTGCCAATAGCCCCTGAAAGAGGGTGTGGCCTCAGGATCCCCTCCCATCCCCATGATGGCGTACTGAAGGCCTTGCTACCTTGCAGATAAGCACTATCGCAGTCTCCCAGTCTCGGAGAACACTGGCGGCGCATGCTCAGACTCGTCTTTCCGCTGCACGGCTCCCCGTCCTCCCGCTCTTGTATTCTTTCTGCTTCCGCTTCTGTGTTGTCTTTTAGCCTTGGAAACAAATGGGCAAACGCTGACCTCTGAATATTGTGAGTGCTTAATTTCAAACTCTTCCTACTATCAAGCTTTACAGAGGAAAATATTCCACTAATACAACTAAGCATGTACCGGCAAATTTGTTTTCTAACCTGTGTAAAGAATTGTGTTTTTTTTTTTAATTAAATAAATCAAAGCATATGTTTAAAAATTGTTTCTCAGTAACTGAAACAATTTGGGGAGATTAGAAAATTCTGAGTTTTGATTTTTTTTTTAAAGATACAAACCGTAAGAGGTTCAAATATATTGGCTGGTCCCTGTGGCATTTTTATTTTTGTTTCCATATTAGGCTTCGATAATCAAAACCACTGTGATAATTATTTATTATCTGCCTAAAGAGAGCATCGCTTGTGTTGGCACTAATCATTAAAAATTTCAGTTTAATCGCCACTTATAAAGTAGCAAAATTGACTTAAAACATATCATAAAATTCTCAAAATAAGCTCTGAAACACGAAGTTAATGAGTTATGACAATGTAGGTCAAAGTGCTTAGTGAAAACTGTCTGTCGTAGAGAAGCTTTGCTTTTTTTTATAAAATAAATCTTATTTTTACTCTCACATGAAGTAAGAGAGTCATTATTCCATGTCGACACCATCCTGTCCATATAAGAAGCAAGAGAGTAGACAATGGTTAAGTGATGACATTTGTGTGGAACCCTGACCCAGAGCCCTACTAGCTTTTCAAAGAATTCTCTGCCTGTCAGCGAAGGTCATGGTTCTACTTGTAGATTATAAAGTTTTAGTAATACTAATCACCACTTCCATCACATTTAAGAAACAAATTTTATTTTTTATTGCCTGTGTGTGTGTCCATTTGTGAGTGCATGCATGTATGTATGTATGTATGTATGTATGTATGTATGTATGTGTAAGTTTGTTTGGTGGCCAGAAGGCATTGGATCCCCTGGAGCAGGAGTTAGAGATGGTTGTAAGCCACTCAACATGAGTGCTGGGAATCTAACTAGGGCCTCTGAAAGTACAGTATGAGTTTTCAAGTACTTAGCTATCTCGCTTGCACCCTCTCTGACAACTTGGATTAGCACATTTAAATTTACTGCCATTTCTCAAAGCCTGTTTTATGTTTTTTTTTTTCTTTTTTTTTGCCCTACAGGATTGACCAGTTCCTTGACCTCTGGACTCTGGATTGGACTCAACAGTTTAAGTTTAAGCACTGGCTGGCAGTGGGCTGGGGGAAGCCCATTCCGGTATCTGAACTGGCTACCAGGTAAGGTTAAGCCTGCCTGAGTATTATTGGCTGAGTGTAATTCACTGAGATGTCTTAGAGGTCTTCCTAATGGAGCATAGCTCATTTCCCATCATGCTTCGAAATCTGCAACCTGGATTTGATTATTCTAAAGTGCAAGTTTACACAGGGCCAGCTTCCTGGGATTAGGACTTGTCTCCTAGGATAATCGTGTCAGTCAATAGTCACTTCCGTTTGATATCTACACTCTACATTCAAAAGCATATTTGGAGCTATTTTTAAGTCTAATTAAAGATAACAGAATCAGTGTTAAAGTGTATTTTGTGTTGTACTAACTGTCATTGTTCTTGAAACAAGTATTGTAAAGGGTGAGTACTTTCTACTTTTTGTATGACTATTGTCCTCCCTAAATTTTGGGATTCTTTTGTCCTACTTGAATCTTAGAAATTCAGCTAAAATGTGCTTATCTATAAGATACACATATATTTATGATATATGGAATTGTATATAGATATTAATGATCTAACACACTTGGGTGGATACTAAGGACAGACCCTAGGGCCTTGTGCATGTTAGACAACTACTGAACTATGTCCTCAGTCCTCTATATGCTTTTAATTTGAGACAGTCTCGCTTCATTACAGAAACTGGTCTTGAATTTACTCTACTCCAGGAAAACCTTGAACTTGGGATCCTTCCTTCTCAGCCTCCTGTAACATGATATGGCCATATCTAGTAATATCTACATATATGTTACGAATTTAGGAGAACTGAATATTCTGGATTGGTGGTGAATTCCTCATCATCTTAAGTCATGAGTTGTTTTTTTTAATATTACCATGATCTTAAAGCCTATGGTAATGATCTTTCATGTTGTTTATAATATAATAGGGTTGACTTAAAATTCTACCTCAACCCCAGATTGTAAAATATTATGCTAGAATAAATATTTACTAACAATTTTCTTGACCATATATAGTTTGATCACAAAAGAGAGAGTCAGGGATACTCTTCAGCGGCTTCTGATTATCTCAAAGTTAGAAAAGGGATCTCGTCCATTTTGTTACACTTTCATGGTGTGTGTGTGCGTGTGTGTGTGCGTGCGTGTGCGTGTGCTGGTTTTGTTCTTTCTTCTGTGTTATCACTTCCATGTTGTTCCAACATACAAGATGACAGAACACAAAACGAGACTGAAGGCTGTATGCAAGTTGTACATAGGAAGCAACACTTCAGAGAAACATCAAGGTCACTTCTCAAGTGTCTTCACCTGTTGAGTAGTAGGATGTGTGTTAACCCTGGAGTGGTGGTAACTGTGATGCCAGCCTCTCTGACTATAGCACACGTCCAAGCCTGGCTTATTGTAGAAGAGTAGAGTCAATGATCAGTGACTCAGAAGAAGTGTGTGTTAGTCATGTTTTATCAGCTTTGCTCTGAACACTCTTGAGAATGTGTTTGAGAAACTGAGGTTTCCCTCTCCCCTCCTCCCCTTTCCCTTCCTCCTCTTCTCCTCATAACCCCTCTCTCAACCAAGTTTCCTTCATTGGACAGATTTTCTCAAGCAGTTGATCCTTAGGCTTCTGCCTTTTGAGTGTTGGGACCAACCATAAATATGCAGGCCATGCCTGTTTCACAATTCTTTTCCTTCCTCCTTCCTTCCTTCCTTCCTTTTCTTTGAGCCATTAAATGCCTTTTAAAAACATATGGCTTAAAAATGCTAAGCTTTCTGTTTCATATCTTGACTTTTACTTTTTAAGAAGAAAAATAGATAAAACAGTATTTTTTAAAAAGTTTTAAGCGTGAGAGAATTTTAGAGAATCATCATATAGGGCTATGTGTTTATTTAACTTGATTAGGTTTCAGGGACCGTGACGAATCTCAGGGGCAGAACACTCATTTATCATGCACAAGATCCTGGGCCCAATGATTGGTGCTTTAAAAATAATATACATATATATACATATATATATATATATTCTGATTATATTTTACCATGAAACTCCACTCAACATGTTCTCTCACTGCCTGATGGGCACAGAGCTTGTATGTGAATTGTTTTATGCTAGAAATCATGACTGGGTCACCTACTTCTGAGCTATCCCCAGCACCAGACTTGAGTCTTGAAAGGATAATCTGCTTTACTGTTTTCTGAAATACGGGAAGTAACCATCAGTGCATGTGACTATAGATTCCCTTTCGTCATAAGTGATGACATCATTTGTCTGCTGCTCTTGGGTTCAAGGGAAGTTAGAGAATTGCAGATGGACTCAGAAGCTTCAGACAGTGCTCATTATATGGTAGGGGACAACAGTTCATTCTTATCTTTAGTAGCAAAAAGTACTGCCTGTCATAAAGTAGGTCATTTTCTCTATTATTCAGTTGTGTAAAAAGAGTCTAATATCCATCCCCTGGTAGTCTTAGATCTCACTGAAAAAAATTAGGTGTTAATTTTGGAAAAGGCATTTTAGGAAAGAAAAAGTATTTTCTTATTCCTGGAAAATAGATTCAATACTAACTCACCTTCTTAAATAATGTGAGAGTTTCTTAAAGTTAAAATTGGAATATTTAAACTATTTTTTTATAAATTACTCATTCGACTGTTTTATTAAACACTTACTAAGTAATTCATGTGATAAAACATATATGGAGTTCAAATAAGAATCCTTTAGGTAAATGATGAAGAAATATAAATTCAGCTATATAATAGTCACGAGATTATTAAAGACCTGTAACTGCTATCTCAAGGTTGGCAGAGGTGTTGTATTGATAAATGAATACATAATATGATTTACCAAACAGCACAGTGTTTAAGACCAGTATGTATTAAATGTGCTATTGTTTCTTGAAAGTGTTTTCTCACACGTATGCAGATTCTGTGAGCTTTACTATCCTGTTATCTTGGCTGTATTAGCAACAGATTTTTCAAAACATCTTTATATGTATTTTGGCAGTTTTCTATATATTATGTCATATTCATACAACCTGGAAAATGTTTCTGTTAGAGACTTCCAAGGGCGGGTGACATGATTTCCTTCTTATGGGAAGAGTGAAATTCTGGTGCATAATAAACATCTGTCAAAGGTCATGAAATAGAATTATGGACAGAATGTGTATAACTTGTTTGTCAGACTAGGTATGAGATGAAGTTACTTTCTGGAACACTGGGGTTGAAATGATAGATCAGAGAGTGTAGGGAAGGATGGATTCATCCATTGTAGTAGATAAATGACTCATCTGAGGATGTAGGGATGAATACATGTATCCATTGCAGTAAATAAATGACACATCAGAGGATGTAGATGGATCCATGTATCCATTGCAGTAAATAAATGACACATCAGAGGATGTAGATGGATCCATGTATCCATTGCAGTAGACAAATGATACATCAGAGGATGCAGGAATGGATCCATGTATCCATTGCAGTAAATAAATGACACATCAGAGGATGTAGATGGATCCATGTATCCATTGCAGTAGACAAATGATACATCAGAGGATGCAGGAATGGATCCATGTATCCATTGCAGCAAATAAATGACACATCAGAGGATGTAGATGGATCCATGTATCATCCATTGCAGTAGACAAATGATACATCAGAGGATGCAGGAATGGATCCATGTATCCATTGCAGCAGACAAATGACACATCAGAGGATGCAGGAATGGATCCATGTATCCATTGCAGCAGACAAATGACACATCAGAGGATGCAGGAATGGATGGATCCATGTATCCATTGCAGCAGACAAATGATACATCAGAGGATGTAATGATAGATGCATGTTTCCATGGAAGTCAACCCAGTCTGGTTCTTTAACCAGCTTCCTGTAAGAAAGGGATGAGGAGATAACTCCAAAACCAACTAAAACCACGAGTTCTGAGAGTGTGGCACATTGATTTCCAAATCTCTTACACTGTGTTTGTCCCTCCCACTGTCTTTTATTTTGATCTCCTCTCTCTGACTGGGGAAAGTTAACAGAGGTCATCTGGCCTATTGGGACTATTTCTTAAATTAGCTTAATTAGTTTTGGGGGTTGCTACTGACATTACTATGGCCAGCTTGCAGCAGCATACATTAATCTTATTCACTCATTCTATACATGACATCATATATAGACACATGATATCATATATCATCATGCAGTTGTTTAAAGCTTAATGTCTAATGTTTTTCGTTGCTGTGGGTGGTTATTTCAAACCGCTCTACTCTGCGCTCAACATTTTAAGCCTTGGAATAAGCCAGCAACAAGAAACCAAATAGATACCCACCATGCCTTTTGCTCTGCACTCAGTACATAATCATTTGTGAATGTGTAGCAAAAGACAGGATGGGGATCCATTAAATCCCAAGGATGACGACGTAAGGTGTGGTGGTTGGTGAATGTAAGCCATCTATTTATGGGAATGCAGTAGTCCCACTGTAACTTTGTAATTTTCTTAAAGGAAGTCCATCATCAGAACCTGGAAAGAGCTGTGTGTCACTAAACCCTGGAAAAAATGCCAAGTGGGAGAATCTGGAATGTGTTCAGAAACTTGGCTACATTTGTAAAAAGGGCAACAATACTTTGAATCCATTTATCATTCCCTCGGGTAAGAGGATCTCTACGATCAAATGTATAAAATACTAGAAATTAAAGATAAATAAAACTGTAACTCAATCAAAATTGCATGAAATAATTCTAGAGATATTATTAATTATTTATAGATTAATACAATGATATGCCTTCAAAAGCCCATTTCTTTGGTCAGTACTACTGTTTCCTGAACATAGAGAAGTATTTGAACATCGGGAAAAACTTTTGATATAAATAAGAAATTCATCTCCCCAGTCTTGTAAAGTAGGTATTATTTTCACATGTTATAGAAGAGAAAAGAGGAATTTATAGGATATATAATTCCCATATACTTAACGAAACTGGATTTAAAACTGGGAAATAAGTATCTGGAATGAAAGACTTTATTCTGTGCACACAGATAAAGTTGGATTCGCTATAGCATCTTGCATTGAAATCTTCACACAGTAAAATAAATGATTCAAAAGACAAACACAGTAACTAAGCATGTAATGTAAGTTATGTAAGCCCAGTACACTCCACTGGGCTCCAGTAGAATAGCAAATGAATGGTTTTATAAGTCTATAGAAGAATTGAGCAGCTAAGGCAGTAATAGATTGTTCTTTCAACGTATTGAAAGCTAACCTTCATGTCATCACTACAATTATTCTGGAGGCATGATTCATGCTTTACCTGGGTTTATTTACTTTGTTTCTGTTTGGGAAACGTTATGGCCCATGTGATGGTTTCACTGAGAATGCCCCCAGTGGGCTCAAAGGTTTGAATACTCACTCCTCTACTCCCTTGCAGTTGGTGGAACTGTTTTGGAAGGATTGGGAGGTGTGATCTTGTAGGAGGTGTCACTGGCAATGGAGTTTGGGATTTCAGTAGGCTGGGGCCATTCCTAGGATCTCTATCTTTGCCTAATGGTTGTGTCTGAAGATGTGAACTCTCAACTCCTGCTCCAGCACCACACCTGCCTTCCTGATGACATGATCCCCACGTAGGTCATGGACTCTAATCCTCTGAAACCATGAGCCTCAAATAAATGCTTTCTTTGATACGTTGCCTTGGTCATGCTATTTTAAAATAGCAAAAAATAACTAAGAAAGACAGCCCATTTTTTTTTCTTTACCTTTCTCCCCTGACTCCTGGAATCAGTTTCATTTATTTGTAACTATGATTGACCTGGTTAGAAATTCAGAGGGCACCAAATTACAGACAATGATAATATTTTCCCCCACCCCTTTGTTTTTGCCACCCATGGCTGTTTCTCAGAAGACCACAGTTTCAGAGTGTTTATGTTCCTCGCTGTTTCTTCTGGTGTCTAGGGAAATGCATTTACAGTGGTTTTTTTCCCCTTGTTTTGTATGAATGGCAGCATGTTTTTTTGTTTTTTTTGTTTGTTTTTTTGTTGTTGTTTTTTTTTTTTTTTTTGAGACACGGTTTCTTTGTATAATAGCCCTGGCTGTCCTAGACTTGATTTGTAGACCCAGCTGATTTCTAACTCACAGAGACTCACCTGCCTGCCTCTGGACAGATAAAATCAGATGATCCGTTGGTAGTCTCATTGAAGGTTCACGTTTCAAAAATAGATTTCTCGTTCGTTGATATTCTATTTGTTTGTTTGTTTATTTACTTATTTATTTTTGAGGCTCTGGGGCTTGAACCTAGCGCCTCACACTCACATTGTGCCGATTTCCCCAGCCTTTGACATCATTTTATTTTGATTTATCTTTTTCCAACATAAATCTTTTTTTATCGAATAGTTGGAAATTTTATACAATTTTATGTTCCACATAGGTCAACCCTCCCACTTTTACCCCCAAAATGGAAAAAAAATAATACAACAAGTTAAATTTGTGTTACCCGTACACTCGTTGGACCATGGTTAAACCTTCAGTGTCCAGCCCCTTAAAGATAATTGAGCCCTCCCCCTCCCCCTCTTCCCGGTCCTCGGACCTCACAAGGGGACTACATCCCCCCCATCGCCTCTGAATCTCAGCATCTTTATCACAGTTTCTAAGGACCCTCTTCATTGGCTTCTATATTTCCAGTCTTCCTCTTAAAGTAAAAAGATACTCTTTTTTCTCCAAATCGCCTTTTTCAAAACAAAACAAGCACAACAGTTCTTTCTCATATATCTCTTATAAATGCATATGCCATAAAATGAAGAATGACATTTTCAGGCCTACAATTGTGTGTATGTGTGTATATATATATATATATATATGTATATATATATATATATATATGTACATATAATAAAACTTGACGTACAAGGTAGTTGAAAGTGTTGCAAATTTTAAACAAATTTCTTTCAAATTCTTTCTAAACTTCTTTTCCCTTTCTAGAAAGTGATGTGCCTACTGCCTGCCCTAATCAGTGGTGGCCCTATGCAGGCCACTGCTACAGGATCTACAGGGAAGAGAAGAAGATCCAGAAATACGCTTTGCAAGCCTGTAGGAAGGAGGGTGGTGACCTGGCAAGTATCCACAGCATTGAGGAGTTTGACTTCATCTTCTCCCAGCTAGGATACGGTGAGAGACACCCCCTGACGCTAGGCTCACCCTGGCTGCCTCCTCTCCACCCTCATCTCAAAAACATAACCACAAGTGTTCAGTTTCATTAACTTAGATTGGTAGTCGATTGACAATTTAGATTTAAATAGATGATACCTCTGCCAACACAGATTGTAGTTTAAATACTTGTATCATTAAGAAATTTAAAATGTTCTCTTCATGGGTATCTTTCAATATTATTTTCCCACATATCTGGATTTGGGGATGTCTGTGTTAAAGTTGCCTGCTGCAACTTTGGAATTGTGCATCTGTTTGTTCGTCTGTCTGTGTGTCTGTGTGTATCTCTGTGTGTGTCTGTTTCTGTGTGTCTGTGTGTGTCTCTTTCTCTGTCTCTCTCTCTCTCTCTCTCTCTCTCTCTCTCTCTCACACACACACACACACACACACACACACACACACACAGGAAAGTAGCCTCTGTAGCATGTGAACAACTTCTTAATTTTTCTGTGCCCACCTATCCTGGGAAACTCAGATTAACTGATGGAACTGAAATCATAATGGGAGTATCTAAGTATTAGTCACTCAAGCTTATCATGACCTATTGGGAAGCTTGGCATTAACCAGTGTGGGAAGCAGGTTAGTTAAGAGGCCAAAGGGCTGTCCATTCTACTCTCTGTGACGTGACAGAGCCACAGAAGAACCCTGTGGGTTTTTTTTAAACTGTAATTAGTTATGAAAGTTGGGTGGCCAAGGTTTCCTTTCAGTTCAGCCTGAGAACGAATGAATGAGCTGGAGAGCTCTCCCTTAGGAAGAAAGGAGTTGTGGGGACTGGAGCAGTGACTCGGCTGTTTAGAGCAGTTGGTGCTCTTACTGAGAACCTGGGTTTGATTCACAGCCCCAGATGGCAGCTCACAACCATTGTAATACCAGCCCTTTTCTGATCCTAGTGGGTATTGCACACACCTGGGACACAGATATACATGAAGAAAAAACTCACATGAAAGAACAGAAATAAAAAATATTACTAAAAGCATTTATAATATTTTAGTACAGTATTTCCTTATTTAACAGAACAAGATAATCTCAATAAAAGTAAAATATAAAATTAAGATTATTACTTCTAAATAAAAACTTTTCAAAAATATTTAATTAGGCGAGATAGAAGCTCTAATATTAGTCATGGGAATAAAGTACAAACTAGACAGTATGTAGCCTAGGTATGGAAAGAATGAATCTCAGTTCATATAATTTGTTTAACTGGCTTATGACAATTGATTTAACAACTTGAAACACACACACACACACACACAGATCTACAGTGTGTGTGTGTGTGTGTGTGTGTGTGTGTGTATGTATGTGTGTGTGTTTGTAGAATATTAATAGAATTGCAAGCAATCGGGCTGGAGAGATAGCTCAGTGGTTAAGAGCACTGACTGCTCTTCCGGAGGTCCTGAGTTCAAATCCCAGTAACCACATGGTGGCTCACAACCATCTGTAATGGGATCCGATGCCCTCTTCTGGTGTGTCTGAAGACAGCTACAGGGTACTCATATACAAAATAAAATAAATAAATCTTTAGAATTGCAAGCAATCTAACAGGAAAGCAGTTTAGTAAGAAAATTATACATGAGAATGCTATAATAAAGTCTAATTCTTTGTAAACTAATAAAAATAAATTAAAGCAAATATATATAGAAAATTCATATATACTTATGTAATTTTACACTGGTCTGTATCTTAAAGTACTTGAGAGTGTGTAAGTTCTCTTCGAAACCTATGTTTGTTACTCAGAAGCTCCTGATCTGCAAACTCAAGTGAAAGGGAGAGGGGCCCATCCTGGCACAATTCCCCCGGGCTTCAGGACACTGGAAACATCTGCTCAAGCTGGCAAAAGGCCACTTGAGGACTTCTCCAAAAATGAATGATTGACAGCTTTCAGGAGGAAGAAAACTAGCCACTTGGCATTTTCTACCCAGTGCCATCTTTAAAATTCTTTGAAATCACTGTCTTCTACTGTTCAACGATTGGAATCAGAGATTACAGGGGCATTCTCAGGCAAATTACACAGACAGTGAATTGTATAACGCTTAACTTTTAAGTTTGGAAATGTTTATTTTGTAGTCATGAAACCTGAGATCTTCAGTCACTACAAATTCATTCCATTATATATTTCACTATCCTTGACTAATATATATATATATGAATGATATATATGTATATATGAATGATATATAGTATTATGAATGATATATATGCATATATGAAATATATATATATATATGAATGATCCTGTTGTTCCAGAAATATTTATAACAATAACATAGATTCACAAGATTGGGGTTGCTCATTTAATTTTTACAACTACCATAAAATATAATATTTAATGTATAAATATTAAGTAGAAATAGTCACATTTACAACGGAAAGAAAACATTGAATAACCTAAAATTGATCTTCTAATATATAGTTGGTGTGTGTCTATTGCATATAGATTATCTTCTATGATAGTTCTATAAGATCAAGGGAGCAGAGCTGAGCGGGCCAGCCCAGCACCCTTCTCAGGTTCTCTGCTGGCCTTTGGGAAGCACACTCCTGTTGTACTTGTGCGTTACTTTTGGAGAACAGCACACAAGCTACTGACTCAGGCGCTCCTCTTCCTGTGCAGAGCCAAATGATGAGCTGTGGATTGGTTTAAATGACATCAAGATTCAGATGTACTTTGAGTGGAGCGATGGGACCCCGGTGACATTTACTAAATGGCTTCCCGGAGAGCCGAGCCATGAGAACAACAGGCAGGAGGACTGCGTGGTGATGAAAGGGAAGGTGAGGTGCTCTGCTGATGCCTGACTGTGGTGCCGTGACCTCTTTCTCTGCCTTGGTTATCATCTGCTGAGATTGCTTCCTTTGTTGATATAGACTTAGGTTACACCACAATTCAGACTCAGGTCTTTGAGTGTCTCACTATAGCAAAGTTTAGCAAAGTCAGGAAGACTATAAGATAGATAAATAGAATAAAAGTTTGTCTGAAAGGTAGCATTAAATAATACCTAATAATACTGCCTGCTGAATTCTGAAAAAAATATATGCACATGCCATATCTATGTATATAACATCATTTTGAATATACTTATGTATGTTTATATATAGATGTATGCAAATATGTACGTATGTATGCATATATATGACTTGGTTCAACAATTCAGAGCTTTGTACCTTCTACTAGTTGCCCCTGGCCTCATAGTTCTGGTTCATTGCGGCTTCTCTTCCTCTCTCTCCGTCCTCTCTTCTCCTCTCTTCTCCTCTCCTCTTCCTCCTCTCCTACCTGCCCCATTCTCTTGAACCTCCAGTCCCACCATTCTTCTTCACTGCCCAGTCACCAGTTCCAGCCTTTGATTGTCCAGTTAACATGGGGGAAATGTTCACATGACACCACCTGACTATGTGATGGTGTGCTCATCAGGGGCAACTCCTCTTGAGGAAGCAGAATTAACGTCAGACTTCAAACAGCGTGAGGCCAATCTACTACACATACTGGCTTCAAATAATCAAGATAAAGACTCACATTAGTCCTACGATCTCTTTACGCCTGTACAGTTACAGACAAATACACTGTTAACATGTAGGATACGAATTTACCATTTGTTTGTAGACATAGCTTTCCCTGGCTAGCATGCATTAGACCCTGGGTTCAGCACTGGAATGAAACAAATATACCAAGGTCCTAAAGCAGATAATCATTTCTTTTTCTTTTACTCTGTAGGATGGATACTGGGCAGATAGAGCTTGTGAGCAACCACTGGGTTACATCTGTAAGATGGTCTCACAAATCCACACTGTAATACCAGAGGGTGCAGAAAAAGGCTGCCGGAAAGTGAGTATGGACCATCCACAATGACTTAAGATACCCGGGTTGTACAGTGGGCTTTGTTTCATATGAGGCAGTACTTACTTATCGTCAAAGACCAGCACTTCAACTGTGTAAGTGTTCAGTGTCTTACTGTGTCTGATAACTCCATCCTTCTTGAAGTTTTCTTGGGCAGTCTCTGGTTAATGGGGGAGGTGCAGTCACTCCTGGGCTCCATTCAGAATGTCATGAGAACTGAACAGGAAATAGAAAATAAAGTGAAATGATTAAAAGAGCCTGGACAAAGAAAGACCCAAGAGAAGTCACTGCGCAGGAATCCGGGAGTCTGACACCCTATGGGCAGTTGGAGACATTTCCAGTGAGTAAGATTCAATGCATACACGCTGGTAGCAAGCCATTATTGGCCACTCTTGCCTACAGAATGAGCTTTCTTCCACTAGGGAAACTTTTCAGGACATCACTACAGTAAGAGGCAAGGCAACGAGCCTTCAGTTTGTGCTGAGTAACAGTGTTAAATAAAATCACACAAACTCACAGTGTGTGTGCGCCTTACCAGCAGAGAGACACACTGAGAAATGGATAATAAGTAGGTTGATAGATAGATAGATAGATAGATAGATAGATAGATAGATAGATAGAATGATAAATAGATAGATATAGACAGACAGACTGACAGACAGATATAGATTAAATATAGATGGACACAGAGAGTCAGACACATAGAGAGACAGAGAGACAGACACAGAGACAGACACACAGAGATAGAAACACATAGAGTTCCAGAAGGCTAAAATAAATTATATTGTAAAAGACGTCTAAATGGATGAAAAACAGCATAGGCTTATGGTTATTGTTTTCCTATCCGAAGAGTAGCTCATCTTTCTCTTTTGTACTTTTCTCCTGAAAGAAGGGCAAAGTGAAAACTTATGATTTTTTTGGTAGCATTTCCAGTGTTATGCGCTGGTCACACCATCAGATAACAAACCATGAAAAATAGGAATATATGACTCATAACTTCTTAGTGGGCAGATACACTGTACAGAAAAGCAGCAGTTAATAGAAAAAAAACCGCAGCATCTGAGAGATTCGTGAACGGTCTTAACAGTGGTCAAAACTCCTCCCGATTTCGCATTCCAAGAACTTAGTCAGGGAAGTTATAAAGATGTCTTTCCTCTTGTATTGTGCATGTTTGTGTGGATGCACTTGTGTGTGCTGGCATTTGTGCATGTATACACATATGTGTATGGAGGCCAGAGATCAATTTATGGTGTCTTTCCTCAAGTACTATGTCCCACCCACTCTGTGTGTGTGTGTGTGTGTGTGTTTGTGTGTATGTGTATGTTTGTGTGTTTGTGTATGTGTGTGTCTGTGTGTTTGTGTGTGTGTATATGTGTCTGTGTGTATATGTGTCTGTGTGTGTGTGTGTGTGTGTGTGTGTGTGTGTGTGTGTGTGTGCATGTTTGTGTTTATATGTGTATATAAGTGGAGGCTATTCGGCAACCTATGTTATCCCTAATGAGGAGGTTTCCCACATTGTCTTATTGTTGTTGTTTGTTCGTTTGTCTTATTTTGCTACTTTTCCTTTTATTGAACATAGATTCTTGTCTCATACAATATATCCTGATTACAGTTTCCCCTTTATCTCCTCCTCCCAGTTCTTCCCCACCTCCCCTCCCCTTTGTAGCCAATCCCTTTCTGTCTCTCCTTATTTAAATAAAAAAACAGGCTAAAGAAATAATAACCAAACACAAGACAATAAAATATAATAAGATAAGGCAAAGCTCATTATGTCAAAATAGGACACAGCAACCCAACAGGGGGAAAAGAGTCCCAAGAAGAGGCACAAATCTCAGAGACCTGCTTGTTTTCGCAGTCAGGAGTACAATAAAAAACTAAGCTAAAAGCTGTAATGTGCACACAGAGGACCTGTGTAGGCCCCGTGCTTGCTGCTTCCCTCTCTGTGAGCTCATATTCGCTTTGCTTGGTTGGTTCAGAGGGCTTTGTTCTTCTGGTGTCCTCCATCCCCTCTGGCACTTATACACTTTGTGCCCCCTCTTCCACAGGGTTTCCTGAGGTCTGAGGGAAGGGATTTGATGAAGACATTCCATTTAGACTCTCTCCAAGTAATGTCTTGCTGTGGGTCTCTGCATCTGTTCCATCTGCTGCTGGGGGAAGTTTATCTGATGATGACCCCCACATTGATTTTTTTGAGACAAGGTCTCTCATTGGCCTGCAGCTCAACAAACAGGCCAGAGTGAATGAGCAACAAACCCATCTGTTCCAACCTCCACAGTGCTGAGATTAGGACACTTGTCCTTTTTTTTTATTATTATTATCGACTGTATGTATGTATGTATGTATGTATGTATGTATGTATGTATGCATGCATGCATGTATGTGTTTATTTATGTATTTACTTATTTACTTTACATCACTGTTGCTGCCCCTCCCCTCTTCTCCTCTCAGTTCCACCCACACAAATCCCCGCCCTCATTACCTCCTTCCCTTCTCCCTCAGAGAACTGGGAATCCCCCCATTGGGTACCAACGTACCCTGGCACATCAAATCCCAGCAGGAGTAAGTCTACCCTCTCCCACTGAGGCCAGTCCAGGTAGGGAAGGGCATCCAAAGGCAGGCAACAGAGTCAGAGTCAGCCCCTGCTCCAATTGTTAGGGGACCGACATTTACACTAAGCTACACATCAGCTACGGATGTATGGGAGCCCTAGGGTCGGCCCATGCTTGCTTTTTCGTTGGTGCTTCAGTCTCTGCAAATCTCCAGGGCCCACGTTGGTTGACTCTGTAGATTTTCTTGGTGTGTTCTCGATCCTCAATCCTATCCCCTACTCTTCCACAAGACTCCCAAGCTCCCCCTAATGTTTGGCCATGGGTCTCTGCATCTGTTTCCATCTGCTGCCTGACAAAGCCTCTCAAAAAGACAGTGACTTTAGGCTCCTGTCTGCAAGCATGGCAGAGTATCATTAATAGTGTCAGGGGTTGGCTCTCTTCCATGGGATGGGGCTTGAGTTGGGCCAGTCATTGGGTAGCCATTCCCTCAATTTCCTCCTCACCCCCGTTCAACAGCACTTTACCCTCAGTACTAATATCTGTGGTTTTATTGCTAAGAGGAGACACCATTTCCAAGGGAACTCTTAAAAGGAAAACATTTCTTTGGGGTGAGCTTATAGTTTCATAGGTTTTAGTCCATTATCGTCATGATGGGAAGTATGTCGGTGTCAAGGCAGACACAGCGCTGCAAAAGCCAAGAATTCTACATCTTAGTCCGAAGGCAGCAGAAGAAACTGTCTTCTGAGGAGAGACTCCTCCACAGTAAGCAGAGCTCGAGCATCGGACAGGAAAGCTCAATCCCACAGTGGCACAGGTCCTCCAACATGGCCACACCTACTCTAACATTACCACATCTATAGGGCCACTCCCTAGGCCAACCATATCAAACCACCACAACTAGTGTTTATATTTTCCCAGGAAATATATGTTTTCTGTTTAAGCTTCTTTTTGTCTTCCCATCCATCTATCTAATTTACTATTTATCTCTGAAACAGTGTTTAGTGTATTTAATCTCATTGCTGTATTTTTAAACATCATTTCTATATTTTTTCTCTTCTAGAAATTCTAATTTACTTTAAATCTTCCACAGTTTGATCTCTATTTTATCTTTGGTTGTTAAATCATCTCAAACATGATTGTTTGTACAATACAGATTTCTGATTGTTCTTTTGTGAAACCAGTGATTCTCACCCAATACAAGACATTGCTTAGTTTATGACTTTTGCTTGTGAGTTAGTGCCCATGTGCCTACTCTCTCCCTCACAGATGCTAACACCCTCCATGCCTGGTTTGTGGAATTTTTCTATTATGTGGTTTTGTATTCTTCTTGGAATATCTAAGATATTCTGTTTGTGGAAACTAAATATTATTTTATCAAAGTTGGAACTAGACCTTATCTATCTGTAGCACAGTCTTGGCAATTGATTGATTGAATTTTTGCCATATTGGATGTAAAATTCCCACCCTTGAAAACAACAAACAAGCGCTCCATCACTGAGATAGTCACCCGTCTTTGGTTTTTTGACAGGGTCCTGCTAATATATAGCCCAGGCTGGAATCTAACTTTTAAGTCTCATAAGTTTGGCATTGCAGGCATACATAGATGGCATTTATTTTGAAACATTCTTTTCTGGAATCTAACACACCAAGCAGATAACAGGACTATTAACTTGGAATTGTATGGCTACATTTTCTTTTGCTCTCACTGTAGAAGAAAGCCTAACACTATGCTCTGTGTTGACAGCAGGACCCTCCCCCCAGACCCCAGTCTGCATTTGATATACTCCCAGCCAACCACAACTTTAGCTTTCAATTTGGTTTTCTGTGCCCAGAGAGTTCCTCAGTTCCTCTCAGTCTCTTCCCAGGAATTTAAATTTGCATGACTTTATGTAGTATTTTGTGTATTTGAACTGTGGGAAACGAATGTCATGAAGTCCAATGGCCAGGAGTCACAGTTTCATGTTCACCACCTACCTTTGACATCAGTAGACATCTACGGTTACAGTTCCTCAAGCTATTTTCTGGGATGACCTCATGTGAAATGGATCCTGGGCTCTATTACTTGGTTTCCTCAGGGGTCATTTCACAAGCAGTGTGCCTTGCAGAATGCCTCAGAATGCCAGAGGACAGCCTTCCCTTCCTTTAGTATCATTGTCTGTCATGTGAGGGACAATGTCATGCTATTTTCTTCATTCAAATACATGAGTAATTCATACTGTATTTGATAGCATTCTGACGTGTTTTCTTTAGACTCTCCTGTCCAGCAACTCCTGTTACATGGAGGAATCACTGAAAAGTATTTAAAAGTATGAATATGCATGGTAACCCTCTGGTTTGCTTGTTACCTGATGGTGTTCACAGGGCTGGAAACGGCATGGGTTTTACTGCTACTTGATTGGATCCACCCTTTCAACGTTCGCTGATGCAAACCAAACATGCACAAATGAGAAGGCTTATTTGACAACAGTTGAAGACAGGTATGGAGCGATATTGAACGTATTCTAAAATAAGCCAAATAGTATGTGTTACAAAATCATAGAGTTAGCATGCTATTTATGCTGGAGTAGATTACATATGCTCTTGAGTCATGCTTTAAAAGGTAGAAATGTTAAAAATATTCTCATTTGTTGGCTTAATATAAAACTACTTTGTTACTTTTAGGCACAAATTTACTTAAAACTTTATTTTTAAGACAGGGTCTTATGATGTAGCCTGCCTGGCCCTAACTTGTGATGTAGACCAGAATAGCCTTGAACTCACAGAGATCTGGGATTATAAGTGTGAGACACCATGACTGGCGTCTGTATTCAGAAGTTTATGGCTAATCTACTGAATGTTATAGATTGAGTGTTTTCTAATCTGTTAGCTGTCAAATTTTAAAGCAAAAAAGTTATAAGATTCAGGTAACACCCATTTTGTGCTTTTAGCACCCACTCTGTGGAAAGGAGGGGCAGAGGGGAATGATTCCAAGAAAAGACCAGCCCACACATATGTTTTCCTAATGCACACTCACAGCTCAAATCAATCTTTCCAATCTCAAAGGTGTCAAGGCTTCCCCTAGCACCCAGCAAGCAATTCTTCCATGACCCCACCCTTGGATTCCCGAATTTAATTCAATTCTTACATTGTCTGCTCTGCAGTAGTGTCCGAGCCCACAGGCAGGATTCGACCTTCTGGAGCTTGTGCTTTACTCATGTCAGGTCCCGTTGCAGGCCCTAAACTGTGCTGCCGGAGTTTCTGAATGGCCAGCTACAGAAAGGCATTCCTACAGCACCATGCTCGGTTCCGTTCATTTGCTAGAACAGCTCAGAGAACTCTGGGAAGCACTTACATTTCCTGATTCACTTGGGGGATGTCATAAGGAGAGGATTAGGGGAGAGGAGATGGAGAGAGAGTAAGGAAGATACCCAACATCACTGATCTCTGGTTTTCATATGTGTAACAGAGAGAGAGAGAGAGAGAGAGAGAGAGAGAGAGAGAGAGAGAGAGAGAGAGAGATGCAGTGACAGAGGGTGACGTTGAAGACAAGGTACATGGAGAGTCCATCCTTTCTACTGTCTTGCACTGTCAGGAATCTCCACCTGCTCGACTGTGTGGAAGCTTTCTGAAGACTCCGTGGGCTGCTAGAGAGACATGATTGCTTGAGGATGCTTGCTAATAGACTGAGCAAGGAATCACAGTGTGTGCTAAGATTCTCCTGCACCTCTTAGTGTACGCAGCCTTTCTCCCTCTCCGGGATTGATAGGATACGTCCTATCACTTATTACTGAAGAAGGCAGATCAGAGCCCAAAATTATGATTACAACCTCCCAAATACATATTGCCATATCTGCATATATTCTACTCATTTTTCTATTCTTTTATTTTAGTGAACTAATTAATTAACCAGGTTAACTAATTAATTAAGTTTTGCTGCGCTAGGCTAATTGACTGATAGACCAAGAAAATCAAACAGAAAGTAGAGGATTTAAGAAAAAAATGTAACTTTAACCTCTGAGGTCCCATCCATCTTTGAGAATTATTTACCTCTTTGTTTTTTTGTTTCTTACTCTTTTCAAAGTTTGGATTATACGCTTGAGAAACTTCAAAAATTTAAAAGTCACTGACATTTTATTACTTCAGGGCCGACTCAAATTTCACAGAGTCCTCCTGATACTAAAAATCCTGTGATAAAAATAGATATCAGAGGATTGTGTTTCAAACTGCATCTTCCTCTGACAGCAATAACATGCTAATATAAACATCTGACTATAAGGACATAGATACGTATTTTTGTAAGACAGAGAAGGTGAATTGTTTAAGTACCAGGGGAATAACATTTTGGACTGAACTGTGATTGATTGGTTAAAGAATCTTGTACAAGAAAAGACTTATTCTCCATGTGTTCTTTGAGCTATTTATATTTAGCAATCAATTCTACTAATTGTCATTAAAATTGCTTTTCATGTTTTAAAAACTAAATTGTCCTTATAGCATTTTGTTTGCTGGTTTTAGGTATCTGGAATTATTTGGACTGTGGTTAAATAAAACATGTCATTTTTTAGCAGGGTCCACAGTTCTCTTTGTTCTCCCTGGCTCTCCATGTTCCTGAAAATGGAGTGCCTCTTTTGCTCTTTTGTGAGATGTTTCTGCCCAAGTTGTCTGCATTGTTTCAAGGTTTTTTTTTAAGCTAAGACAGATTTTTATTGCTTTGCCTATCAATGTGAAGGGGAAAGAAATTTGATGGTCTTGATTTGTGATTTTCCTTGATAACCCTATCATCTCTCTACCTCTGCCATCAAAGAATTGAGCAGGACACTTGGCCTGTGTGAAAAGTGGACTGGTCATTTCAAATAATTTTTTCCAACTGCTATAGTTTTATCCTTCATATTTTCAAAGTTCTTTTAAATTTTGTGATGGCCAGAGAGGCCAAAATGAGAACAAGAGAACAATGTCTGAGTTGATCGATCCACTCAGCTGAATGGTAGTTTAACTTCATAAACTTATGTCTCCCTAGTGAAGAATATTTTAATGTAAGTGATATAAAGTTAAGATTCCTGTGGGGGAATTCCTTGTGGGGAGTTATGAAGTGTTTATTCATGCACGATCATAAAGGAAATGATTCTGCCCAGGTCCAGCTTGGTGAATCAGGGAGTTTACAGGATTACTTTAAGGGGGCGTGTGAGTAAAGGTTACATATATGGATATGAGTGATTTATTGGCAGCTCTCTCCCTGGAAAGCTCACCTCAGTGTGGGGAATGATTCATGAAGGCTGCATCCCTGACACTCCCCAACCAACTTGCAGGAGCTCCAAAGAAGGATCTCGTCTCCCTAGCAATTATTTATTACTTCTGTAATCCCAGGGAGAGGCCCTGCGAGTCCTGTACCTTTCATAAACTTCCTGAGCTTTCTAAGTTTCCTTAGCTTCCTGGATCTATGAGATATGTTTTGTCTTTCAGAAAGAGTGTTAGAATCCAGGGGAAATAGCTGCAGAGTAGTAAAGCAATGTCTGAATTTATCGACTAAATCGTAACTCAGATATACAATTGAAATACTTTTCATGTTGATCATTTAAGCGATGTGCATAAATGTTTCTAAAGTTTAGTTGAATTTAATTCTTTTAAAGATATGAACAAGCATTCCTGACTAGTTTGGTTGGATTGAGGCCTGAAAAATATTTTTGGACAGGACTCTCAGATGTTCAAAACAAAGGGACGTTTCGGTGGACTGTGGACGAGCAGGTGCAGTTTACACACTGGAACGCTGACATGCCAGGTATGGGGGTGCCGTGCTCAGGGTAGACCTGCCAGGTATGGGGGTGCCGTGCTCAGGGCATTTGCTCACTCCTGCCAGCTGAGCGTGCACCTCTCTAATGCAGCATGCAAGTCAACGGTGTTCTAGTAATCTTTACATTTCTCTTCCACCATGCACTCCCATGAGCTTGCAGCATTCTGGAGCAAGGAGGAAGAGAAAATTGTTAAGTGATTTAGTTCTGGTGTAGTCAAAGAGATGGGAGATGTCAAGTGCTCTCGAGTGTCAGGAGTGTTTGTTTAATGCCCTAAAACTCGACTCTATAGGTAGTAGATGTAAAGCTGTTCAGTGGGGCTGAACATGAATATAAATGTCCTTGAATAGTGGGACCAAAGGGAGTGCTCATGGGGAATCAATATTCCAATGTCTTCCATGTATCTTTATCATTAACCCTTTATAAATATCAGATTTTTTTTTATCTCTCAAAGAATTATAAAGGGTGTTTAAGTATCTTCATTTAAAAGATGTGGAAATCAATTTACAGGACTAGTGATACCCAAGCCTAGATTTATACTAATCAAGGTAATAAGCTAGTCTGAGGTATCTGGTTTTGGACCAACTGACTGCCCCGGTATTTTGACTTGCTTTCTTTAATTGGAGACCCAAAGTGGCCTCTCTAGCAGACCCTGAGTCTCCTATATCATCTTAATACTCTGATGTTATTGGCAAATATTACTGACTATGCCATTTCTCAGACAGTTCAACCCCCTTGACAAAAAACAAGTCAGTGTGCCAGGATCACAAGCTAAAAGCGGAATAACTACTTAAGTGCAAGGGTTTGCTCCTTGGCCCAATATAACCTAATCTCCATCTGCTATTTGAATTTGTATAAGCAGCTTTGAGTGAGGAACTGATGTCACCAGTCAGATTATTGTTTGTGCAACTGCTGTGTGATGACTAAATCATTAAACATTATAGGAACTGTAAGATTCCAGGTCATGTAAATGAACACATTCTTGTTTTGTTTGCTTCGATTTTGGTGAAAGTCACAGCTCTTACTGGGTAGCTTTACTTTGCCTCAGTTACTTACTCACCAGGAGGATTCTGAATAAAAATTCACTAAACTAGAACTGTAATTCAGCTGTAACCATTGAGAATCTTGGAGACAAAGCCTCTTGTTGTATAGTCCAGGCTTAGACTTGAACTTGCAATGTAGCTGGTAGAACTTTCTATGGCGCTTACTATGTAGGCTGGTCTTAAACTCAAGATCCTTCTACTTCAGCCCCACCCCACTTCCCATGTGCTGACCACAGCCTTGCCATCAGACCCCACTAGCCTGTATCTACTTGATGGAAAGATGATGTTTTCTGTTCAAGAAATGCTGGCTGAGTGCCCAAACATGCAGCTTCAAGAACAGGCAAGGCATTTGGGGGCCTGACCTAAGTATCAAGAAAAGTGAATGACTCTTGTAACCAGTGGGTCAGTGTGTCACAGCAGCCTTAGCTGCCATCCTTTGTAGTAATAGTCGGTTTCAGTGCATGCCTGTGAATTTCGGAAGGGAGATGACTCTAGGAATCTGAAAAAAGTCTCAGGAAATCGGAGGGTTTAGAGAAAACATTCTAGAAAGGATATGTCTCCTCAGCACTATGATAATAAACTTTTATGCATTTAAGATCCTTTGAAAACTATTGATAATATTATTAGCTCCTCTTAGTGGCAAGAATCTTGATGTTTTTAACATCTCTGAGACTTCTTACTACAATGGCCACCAAACAGAATTACAACCTTTTAATCCTACTTGGGTCATTGTTTGACTTTCACAGACCTTTTCATTACCTACCTCTCAGTTCTGCATAGTAGAGCCTGTGGTTTGCATTTTAAGACAAGGAAGCAAGAGAGCTTGACTCACTTTCCCAGATCATCCAATTGAGATGTGTCTTGTTTGGAAATCTTATCAAGTGCTCGAATCCTGGAGTCTGAAGTGGATCATGGTGGGGAGGGGGGAATCTCAAAGAATTAAAAAGGAAAGGGAGGAAGTCCAGCAGAAGGACAGGAAGGAAAATCCATTATACTGTTATCTTTGCCATTATAGTAGAAATATTTTATCATTAAATGTCTAAATGTGGACCACTCTGCCTGATGTGGAAAATATAAGATGTTATCAAAACTTCCTATTCTTATGAGCATGTTGGGAATATAGACCACACAAATAAAAGGCAAAATATGGTAACCCACCTTCCAAATGCCACATTTCATTTTTATGTGCAGGGAATGAGCCACAGTATCTTGCCACGTTGGTTGCCTTTTGTGAGCAATGGCGGATCTTCAGCCAGCAACCCATTGACTGAATTCCACTTTCTGTTTAACGGCAGGACGAAAGGCAGGATGCGTTGCTATGAAAACTGGAGTGGCAGGTGGTTTATGGGATGTTTTGAGTTGTGAAGAAAAGGCAAAATTTGTGTGCAAACACTGGGCAGAAGGAGTAACTCGTCCACCAGAGCCCACAACAACTCCTGAACCCAAATGTCCAGAAGACTGGGGTACCACCAGTAAAACCAGCATGTGTTTCAAGGTAAGGATCACTTGTCGAACTAATAAAGCATCTGAAATACCCAAGAACTAAAAACCAAACTCCAGAAGATGCAGCATCCAGCTCCAGTTCCACCTGTAGAAAATTTAATCTGATTTTATTGACGGCGAGTGCCGCGAATAGAGATAAATGATTCATTAACTGAGACCCACAAACACAGGCAACAGCCCAGATAGGACTTTCCGACCTCTTGCCTCTTTTGCTTTGCTGTAATCATTCCCTCTTTGTTTTTCCTCCGTGACTTTCTAGCCCTGTATTGAGCTTGTAATGCTCATTAAGAACACAGTTGTTCTTTCCTACTCTGACCTCTGGCATTTCATTTTGCCCTTGCCTTCAAGCCTGAGCTTTAGCTAGCTTAATTGAAAAGCTGGTCTACACTCGTGTTGTGTCAGCATTACATAGTTCATGTTCTGTTTCTCCAACTTAAGACCTAATGACTGTAAGGATGGACAATGGAAATATTGTAAGTGCACAGGCCCTCAATTCCTTTAATTGGGGATTCAGTGTTCTGTTATTATTTTTACATATTCTCAGATTGAACCTTCTGTTTTCTCCTTATGCGATCACCAAAATAATCAACCAGTCAAACACAAGAACAAAACCAGAATCAGTCAAACAAAATATCACAACTCCAATGAAATAAGGATTTGATTTCCCCTCCTCCCCCTCTATGTTGCCCTAAACTTCACAGAAAAATTTAGATTTACACTAACACAGAAATGTATCTTGTGCCTAATGATAATGTATCTAGTGGTTATATGCTCGGGACCTCTTTTGCCCTTTCAAAGACACATGATCCTGACATGCTTCAGAAGACCATTTGATAAAACACTTGAAGAATTCAATCAGAGCCTAGGGATGTAGCTCAAGGTAGAATCCTTGCTTAGCAAGTGAAAAACATGGGGTCTATCCCCAGTGTTAAATAATGAAAAAATACGTGAGAAAATAAAGTTGTCTAGGCTCTGACTAGAGAAGGGATGTCTGGTTGAGCTGGAACTCCTATTTGTAGAAGTAGAGACCCATGAGTTGCTTGACTGAGTTTGACTATTAAGAGCTAAACATATAATTCCTATGAAAGGGGAAATATGGGGCAAGGCAAGAGAGGATTTTTAAAATAGATTCTGAAAATTATGCATCATCATTCAAATACCAGACCTATCATGGTACAAATATCTGAAGGTAATAGGCTGCAGTGATTGATCCCAGTAGAATTGTCTGTAGCTATGCTGTGAACTAGGAATTCCAGAATGAAAATCCAGATGTTCAACAGATCCGATTATGCCTCAGTATAAATTATGCAGTTTCAGAAGTATTTGAAGTAGTTTGTTACACACATAAAAACTATTCTTATAAATTCTAAGATGTGGGAATTAATTACATTCAGTGGGTAGGTAAGTTAAGGAAGCAAATCCAATATCAGGATACAGGAAGCTGAGGTCGTATTGAGAGAGCTGATGTTAGGAAAATTTGCTTAAGACATATTTACTTGTAGAGCTCAAACCGAGTGCGGGTCAAGGTATTGTTAACCACCTAGGCAGCCACAACCCATTGGAAGCTAATTCTTTTTCTGCAAGCCTATGAGGGTGGAAGCCATGACTAATGAAGAATATTGGAGGAAAACTTAAAAAAAAATGTTGGCTCCAGCGAGCTCTGGTTCTCCTTGCTTAGTGTTACTGGTGCAATGTATATATTGCATATATGTATGTATATATGTTAGAGAAATGGTATCTTTCTTGGCCCAAAAACAGTCACCAAAAATCGACCTCAGAGAATAACTCTTGATTTCATTGTCAACCTTAGTGCCACTAAGGTTAAAGATGAAGATGTTTGTCAGATTTAGCAAAGCAGAAACACAGTTTCTGAAGAAGACTTATTGAAAAATGACAAATTGAAAGCTAATAATAACAATAATAGTAATATAATAATAATATTAATATTAATAATGGCAAAGCAAGAGTAACTCCCAGAGTGCAAGGAATTCCCCCCAAAAGGGAAAACTGCTGGTCTCCTCTGTTCATGCCAATTCTATGGCAGACACTGGACAAAGACTAATAATTTCATTAGTTGGACAATTAGTTGGCACAGCTCGCTATGCATATTCTTCTAGCCCAACCAAGAAAATGGCCATGCCTTATTCCTGTGTAGCCAACCCAGTTAGTGGTAGGTGGAGCCTCTCTTTACTCTCTGCAGACTTCAGCTTTGATGGGTAGACTGTGACTTTCTGCAAGCTGTCAGTCACTGGCCCACCACTTCCTCCATGCTTGCACAGGGCCAGTACCTGGTCCAAATGATCCTTGTACCTTGTCAGCGGCAGTGGTTTTAGTTAATTTTAGTGGTCTAGGCTCTCTGTCCTGGGATAGGTAGGCCTTCTTAGCAGCTATCTTTATTTGCTCTAGTTAGGTGCCTTAGAAGATGTATGAAAGGATAGGGTGACTTACATATGCTCCTCAAGAGCTTCAGGAGACCAGTGGGCCTGTTGTCACTAGCTCAGGGCCCTGTCTCTCTTCTTGCCTGTTTAACTTGGCATCTTGCATTCTGCTCCAAACTTCTTTGTTTCCCATTCCTAGCATTTCGTTTTTCCCTGAATCCTTTCTCAACGTGAGCCACTTGCCGTTTTTGACCATGGGCCCTTTCTCTTACTCCCTACAGGTAACTATCTCCGGCAATCATTAAACATGCCCTACACTGCCACCGTGGGTCCCGTTTGCAGTTCTCTGGATGACAGGGCCTAGTACTTACTTACACAGTTTGTAAAATTTAATTTAACTTTAACCCATTTCTGTCAGATGGGAGTCGGCCGTGGTGTGTGTTCTAGTAGTTGTTAAAATACACAAACTCAAGGAAAAGAGACAACAGGTTTTGAAGGACACCGCCAACACTGTTGAAAATTTGCCAGGCTATGTGTGTGTGTGTGTGTGTGTGTGTGTGTGTGTGTGTGTCCCAGTGCAATTTTTCACACTTAACCAAATTACTCTCTTTCTCTTTTTCCAATATACCCAATCCACATGTCTTCAGCTTCCACTATTTTAATCTAATTTCCCCCCAGGCTTTCAACTGCATTTATTTTGAAAGGCTTTCACAATGAAATCACCTCCCACCCCGAGTTTAGGTATCCAAATAGTCACCCAGAAATGACCTGGGTTGTTTGGGAACATGGTGCTGCTTGCTTTGTCTCTCAATGGCAATCTCACTGAAAGTAGATGACTTGTTTATTTTGATTGGACCAGCTACCAAATGTAAAATAATTCCCCCAACCTTTTTCTTCTTCTTCCTCCTCTTCTTCTTCTTCCTCCTCCTCCTCTTCCTCCTCCTCCTCCTCCTCCTCCTCCTCTTCTTCTTCTTCCTCCTCCTCCTCTTCCTCCTCCTCCTCCTCCTCCTCCTCCTCTTCTTCTTCTTCTTCTTCTTCTTCTTCTTCTTCCTCTTCTTCCTCTTCTTCCTCTTCTTCCTCCTCTTCCTCCTCCCCCTCCCCCTCCCCCTCCCCCTCCCCCTTCCCGTCCTCCTCCTCCTCCTCCTCCCCCTCCCCCTCCCCCTCCCCCTCCTTCTCCTCCTCCTCCTCCTCCTCCTCCTCCTCCTCCTCCTCCTCCTCCTCCTCCTCCTCCTCTTCTTCTTCTTCTTCTTCTTCTTCTTCTTCTTCTTCTTCTTCTTCTTCTTCTTCTTCTTCTTCTTCTTCTAGCTGTACGCAAAAGGAAAACATGAAAAGAAAACGTGGTTTGAGTCTCGAGATTTTTGCAAAGCTATCGGGGGAGAGCTGGCGAGCATCAAGAGTAAAGATGAACAGCAAGTGATCTGGAGGCTGATTACGTAAGTCTCTCTTCCGGGTAGGGCTGCCGTGTGCTACCCGCTTGGTCCCTGGGATGCCGAGAAAATATTTGATTACGTTTCAGATCAAAATCCTGTAGTAATTGCAGATCCTACAACCAAGCACTTTAAAAATGTACAAGATGTTCAATGCATATTTAGGTGAATGGATGTCTTTCGACGCTTTCCTGTGATCCTCTCCCCTCCGCAAATAGCGGTCCATTTTCAGAACATTGATAAGTGGTACCCAAAATCACATTTTCTTAATCACTTTTTTCTTGCTGTCATATGACTTGAAGGTGACAGAGGTTATTGTGGCCGATAGCTTGAGAGGTTGCTTGTAGCTATCGGTGGGGAAAGCAGGGAATAGGAGTAGGAGACCAGCTGGTCACATTGTATTGGCAAGGTGGAAATTGGATTGGCATCAGTATACAGGATGTGAGTGGGGTGCTCGGCTCGCCATCATCCAATACTCTTTGTGCAGTATTGGACACAAGTCCGAGGAATGGTGCCACCCACTTTTAGAGTAGGTCTTCCCACTTCAGAGTAATCCAGATAATTCCTCACAGGCATGCCTCAAGGCTAACATAATCTAGATAATTTCTCATGGATGAGTCCACAGACTTGTTTGCTAGAAGATTCTAGAACCCATCAAGTATACAATCAATCGTAACCACCAGAGGCACGTTTTGCAGGACACATTTAATTGCCATTCTCTTTGCTTGTGTATTCTCTAACGTGTGTTTCAGAGGGACCTATCAACTCTTGATGGTCTTTTAGAAGTCTGAGGCCCTTTCAGAATGAGGCATATTCTTTCTTTGCCTGTTACAGGAGCAGTGGAAGCTACCATGAGCTGTTTTGGCTGGGACTGACCTATGGAAGTCCTTCAGAGGGGTTCACCTGGAGTGATGGTTCTCCTGTAAGTAGCTTTAAATATATATATTACCTTGTACTGTATTTACATTGGCATTATCATTTGGGTTAATTGGTGCTTTATCAAGGTATGTCATTAAGACAGTTGGAGACTTTTTTTATGCAAAATGAATGTAAGTGTAGTATAGACTCACTGCCTAGCACTGGCCTCCGCATAGCCGTGTTTAAGAATAACCTAAGGAATGAAAAGCCCCACCTCTCAGTTTTTATAAAATGACTCCGTTCTGCACAAAGTCAGCATCTAGATGGTTGAACGTCTTCAAAGCTCTTTTGCGGCTGCCTTTAGCTCAGTGAAACTGGACACGAGTTTGGTAGCCATCAGAGTCAGATGGAGCTCTGGCTTTGCTAACAGCATTTGGTGGTCCTGGTCATCTTGGGAAATGGTGCTTTATGATATCAACAAGCACTGCTTCCTCTTAGAACCCATAGGCACCTCCCAAGGTACCGACTTAGGTGACATGGTTTGTTTGGTTACTGGATTGGTGTTTGGATTTCACATTTGTATTTATGGAAAACAGATCATAATTTTTAATCCAGAGCTCTTTGGACTCTGATCACTGCAAACTACCCAGGTCCCCGGTTTGTTTCCACTGTTCATTTTGGCAAAGGATGGCCGTTCCGTTAGCCGCGTTTTATAAGACTTTTTCTTCTCTAATTATTTTTCTGTAGCCTGTGTTTCCAACAACTTACTGAAATATCATCCTTTAAGAACGAGCTGTAGATTTAGGAAATTACAACCACCGACTGAGATGTGGAAGTTTCTTGCTAATTTTTTCCTACATGTAAATCCCACTGCTTGTGGCCCCTGGATCCATTCTGTTTAATGGGAATAGAGGAATTGTTTTAAAAACCAATTCCCTACTCTAGTAGGCTTCAGAAGTTTCCGTGTAATAAAAGCTGTTTCTCGCCCATGTCCACAGAATGTGCTTCCAAAGTTAAAAGTAAAAAGCAATTGAATGAAGAATCCAAGCCACTCCTCTTCCCCCTGCCCCCAATGTGGGTTTGCACTGGTGTGGTATCCGTGGTTAACATCTGCAGCCTGATGTTTCTAGCACAGCATAGCAACCTGGTGTTGTGGTTCAGATCAAGCGTGATGTTTCTACCATAGGTTTCCTATGAAAATTGGGCTTATGGAGAGCCAAATAATTACCAAAACGTTGAATATTGTGGTGAGTTGAAAGGTGACCCCGGCATGTCCTGGAATGATATTAACTGTGAACACCTCAACAACTGGATCTGTCAGATCCAAAAAGGTATGAATCCTGTGCCCCCTTTCTCTTTCACTACAGAGCTAGCCTCCTGACACCCCATTTTGTTTCCTCTGTTAGCACAAACAAAAATACCAGCATCAGGGAAGTGTGGGGCCCTTATTTCACAGGATAAGAAAGGAGGTGTTGAGAACAGATAAGCGTTCCCAAGGAACAGAAGATCAAAAGGCCACCTGAGAATCCTGGACGAGAGTCACGTCCTCAGAAACATTCCCACCAGCAGCCGGGACTCTGGCCATCACCTACAGCTGCAGGGGCAAATGGGAGTCCTGCCCTTTAGTGCCGTTTCACTTTCTGTAACTTTCACCCTCTGACCTTCTATTTTATCCTTGACACAGGTACAAGCTCCCTCCAAGTTGGATATTATAATATCCAAAACACTCAGAGAACCAGCGGTGTGGGGGAAGGCCCTAGTGTTATGGAACTCACCTATTATGTATGAGGACTTGGAAATTAGGGCAAAGTCAGGGTAGTCATTGAGGTCAGAGGAGGTGGATTATGACAAACGAGGAAGCAAGCTCACCCTCGAATCAAAACGTATATTGACATCATTGCAATAGCTGAGTGGAATCACATTGCCCTCTGCCGTTGGGGAATCATGGCCGCTGCCCCTATTCTGCAGTTAAGAGGCCCGGTACTGCCCTCTGCTGGCTGGATGCACAGGCTCCCACCTTCTGGATTAGCATCCTTCTGAGGTTCCCGAATAGAACAATCATTGCCTTGTATTTAAAAACAGTCTCCTGCTGTCTGCCAGTGACAGACACATCGTGACCTTTTAATGCTGTTAGTCGCTCTGTTTTACTCTGGTAGATAGAAAATATGTTACCTGGAAGGCAAAGCATTACCTGTGCCCTCTTGTCAGCTTCTAACGAAATCCAGATATTAACTATTTTTTGAAAGAAAAATAATTTTTTAAAAAAATCCTAGTGAGCTATAAGTAAAAGTTTAGTAAGGATATAATAATTGAAAAGACAATATTTGTGTCTTATCCACATACGACTCACCTCAGATAGTTCCAGATAATGAATTGTACATTATTTCATGGTTACTACTAAAATGTCTACCTGGAAAATTATTGTGTAGTGAACACTGACTGCATACCAAAAATTTAATCTTTTACACGCCTATTTATAAACATGGTTAATCCCTTCTTATAAGGGGGGGGGGTGAAGACCAAATAGTTTTGGATTTTAAGCTGGACTTCCTGATTCCAAAATTAATGTTTTTTTCTTTCCTTTATATGGCACTATTAAGGCCTAGATATTTCCTCCCACTTACGGTATTGGTTTGGACTTGTATAAACCTTAATCTGTCTATCTCTTTACTTTCATTCTCCCACCACCACATGATGGGAGGGTGGAATGGGGCAAGTGTGGAAGATTGTGTCAAGGTTTTATTGACCCAGAAAAACCCACCAGGATTGGCACCAGTGGACGCTTGACGACTCTGTATTTTTATTTTACAGGGAAAACACTACTACCCGAGCCTACACCCGCTCCTCAAGACAGTAGGTGTCCCTGACTTTTCTGATTTCTTTGTTATAGCCTTTGCTGACTCCTTTCCTTCCGTGATGAAAAGGGAGATGGTGGGAAGAGAGTTCTTAGTATCTTAGTGTCTTTGAGGATCTCATGAACGGTTGGAGTTTTGTCTCCGGGGAGCAGACACTAACCAGTTGCCCTGTTAGCATGTGGTTTCGTGAGTCGAATCCAAGGGTCCAGGGTTTTCTTTAGCACATGACCAGTGTGTATAACTTGGCGGTTTAAAGTAGTACACGCTTATTTGCTGAGAGTTCTAGAAGTCAGAAATCTGAAATTGCTTCCCATGAGTCAAAACGCACGCTTTCATCCACAGAACCACCTCCCCCCAACCCCACAGAGGTTCTGGCCACGGCCTTCACTTGGTTTCCTTGAATTCTTCCCTAAATGACCCCTGGCTCTGTCCTCAACCCAACCTTGCACCATGTTGTTCAATGTCGCATTGCACCCTTGTGCACTGGGTCTTTGCTTCTGCGTCCTTCCCTGAGAGCCCTTGCATTATTAGATCTAAAGCTCACCCGCATAATCCAAGATAATAACTCCTTCTCAAGACCCACAATTTAATCACATTTATGAAGTCCTTTCCATTGTCGTCTGACATACACAGGCTCCTAGGATTAGGTTATAGACACCTTTACAACCTTTTGCTGTATAGAAAAGGAAAATTCTATGCTTTGAAAGAGGGTTTAGACACCTTCTTTATGAATTAGCTGCCTGGCTCTCTAATCCAACCTAGATTAGCTCAAATCCATCTGTAAGAAGTCTTGGGGGGTGTAGATGAAATCTAGGTTTAGGAGTCCTCAAGCTTGGCCTTTGAACATCACAGGCATGTGTGTAAATCTTCCTAGATCTGCTATTCTGCTAGAGCCATGCCAGGAGTTCTCTCACCCACTAGTAACTCATAGATGTTACTTAGGAGGAGAGAGGCCAGTCTTCATTGAACTGACGGGAGGTAGATATTTGGCTTGGAACAATCCAATCTGTCCCTGACTGACATGGTGCATATTCTGGGGTCTTGGAGTTGTTCGTATCTTTGACATAGCGCTTATCCCTACTAACCACATTCCATAATGTATCTAAGTAAAGAAATATCTCTTTCTCTGACTTTTTTTCAGATCCACCAGTGACTGCAGATGGGTGGGTTATTTACAAAGACTACCAGTACTATTTCAGCAAGGAGAAGGAAACCATGGACAACGCGCGGGCCTTCTGCAAGAAGAATTTTGGTGATCTTGCTACCATTAAAAGCGAAAGTGAAAAGAAGTTTCTGTGGAAATATGTAAGGATATAGTAAGGAGTAGAAGGGCATGCTAGAAAGAAAGATGATTTCTGCCTTCAGTACCTTAGAACAAATTCTCAAATAATGTACTAAATGCGAGGTTGAGGGTAAATGATTCAAGTTCCTGAGACTCTGACACAGAGCCTCACAGAGGGATGTACTGTATTGTTAGGACACCCATTGTAGAATCACAGAACGCAGAAATACTTTAAGTCTAAACATCGCGACGATCCCCTTTAGTTTATGAATTTAACTTTCAAGGATCACTGTCTCAATTGTTATGTCTCAATCCCAGACCACTTGTATAACATATACTATGATTATTAATCAAGAGGTCTGTCTTTGTTGGATCAAATTATTTGTTAACAGATAGTACAGTTTTGTTATTTATACAAAAAGCTCAGTAGTGCCCGTGTTGTCAGCTATTCCTAAAAGTAAAAATCTTCTTCGTGTCTTCTGAGTACTTTTCTGCTTTAAAAAAATAAATAAAAAAATCTTTATGTGACCTCCTCATCATTTGCCAAAGAGGGAATGAGCAGAATAGCAGAAAATGGATTTGTCAGTATTTAAAGGAAAAGTTCACTTAAGTACAAAGGATAGTCTAGCATTCCTCCTTGTGGATATGCCTTGCTTTGAAGCTCCCAGGGTACTCCCTAACGTTGCACAAATGCCTATTTGTAATATGTGCTGCATATTATGTCCTTATGTATAGTGTACAAATCTCATTGCCTATTTTATTTCACATGGCCTCTTCAGCACCAAAATGTTTTAGATATTTGTTATTATAATAAATTACTGTATTCACTTTCTAAACTCAGGTTATTGCATTGCGAGTGTATTTTTCGTCCTTGTGAATATAATCCTATAGTATTTGTGCATGAATTCCTTCTTGGCAAATGTAAATAGGCCCCCTTATTAATACATACGTTTTTGCCTAAGTTGCTTAGTAGGTGACTGTAAATTGTATCTATAAACTTTTGTGTTCTAGATAAACAAGAATGGTGGGCAGTCACCGTATTTTATTGGCCTGTTGATCAGCTTGGATAAGAAGTTCATGTAAGTATATCAAGCCGACATCATGGCTTAGAAAAGAGATCAGATAAACACATGACTTGTGTTGAGACCTTTGTTTGCTGAGTGCATTGAAAGTTCCGTGACGATCTGAATCTGAAAAAAGGAATCCTTAAAAATGTGAAAGTAAAACTATTTAAGATAACTCTATTAAGATTTTCAACATTGTTAATTATTTAAAGGCTCAAAAATGGATTTGATCTCACAAAATGTCACTAGTCTTTATTTTAGGGCACTCAGCCGTCAGTCAATCATTGACTAAGAAGATGTGTTAAAGAGAGAAGAACGCTGAATATATTTTCAAAATGGCAACCCTGTTTCGACCAATGTTGGTACACAGGCCAAATGATCCCTTTTCTGGGTCTCTAATGTATCCAAGTTCATGATGAAACTTACCCCCAGAAGAGCAGGCTTAGGACCTTCCTTAGACATAGGGCCAGGAATGGCTGTGCTTGAGAAAAGGAATTCTTATATCTTGAAGGTTTCTTCCAATGTTCATTAATATGGTTCTCGTGCATTTCCAGAGCAGATGTGTCTATCTGTCCCACATAAGATGTCCCACGTCTTAGTGACATACATTTTGTGGGACTTTGATTGCTACTTTTGAGCAACTGAGACCTAGAGTCAAGTTTGTTATTTTTAGAGAATAAAGACGTTGGCTATCGTTATGGAAAACACCCATTTGATCATCTCCAGAAAAAGAGGGCTGATTTTTATGATTCCTTTTATTTCCAGCTCCCAGAGTCCTTGAATTTCTATAACTTATGACAATAGTCATTGGCTCACCCACTTTATGAAAACATGGAGTAAGCAAAAGACTCAGAATGGCACTAATGAAAAATAATTGTATTTGTCTCCTCTTTGATAAATTGTATGGAAATCGCATGCCGTTAAATTGTATGGACATCGTGATTGAAGATTACTTTGGAAGGAATTTTGCGTCTGAATTCCAGACTAATCAGGCTCTACATGGTTCCCTCTTCAGGGCTATTGGGAGCTTGTTCTGAGGAGTGCAGAGGGTGGGACAGCATTCAGTATTCACATCATTCTTATGCATCTTCTTAAGTAGATTCTTTAGTAATAGACTATGCATCCCCCGCATGTGGGGAATCCTTACTTTACAAGATTAAATCTTACGTGGTTGTTTGTGAACTTGACCTGAAGGCATCAGGGAGTCTACAGAGGAACACAAAGGAGGCCCGACATCTTCGAGTTCCTTTCCTTAGTTTCCTCCCGTTTGCTGCACATCCCATGCCCCCTTTATCTTGATGTATTTGCCTTTCCCCCCCTCTGAGTTGTCATTTTGGCTGGGTTGTCGAGAAACGCTTCAATTTTCTTTTGCAGTTGGATGGACGGAAGCAAAGTCGATTTTGTAGCTTGGGCTACGGGGGAACCCAACTTTGCAAATGATGATGAAAACTGTGTAACAATGTACACAAATTCAGGTAAATCATATACCGATCTTATTGAACGTGCTTTGGGGTGTGATGTGCGCCATTTCTTACATCTTTAGGCTAAAAATAGCAAGCAGCATACTTTCATAGGAGAAGAACAGAGAGTCCAAATTTTATTGGTGCAACAGTTTCATTTGCAAAGATAAATTTATCAGGATTGTTCACCAGCAAGCTAACAAAATGTATCATCCTATTTCTTCCAATTTGCGAGGCATTTTTAAATGTTCTTATGTGAGGAAAATACCTAGAATATGCTTATAACCAATCATCTTTCTCTCTGTCTAGCTCTTTTTCATTGCATAAAATGGGAGGGCTGGTGTGATGTGTCTTTTGTTGGGGAGATTAAATGAAGTAACGTCTAATGCTAAACACATACTTAAGTATTATTTGACTGACTATTGGTGATTAATAATTTAATAACATATCTGTAATACCAAGAGCACACTCAGCATATAGGAATCTTTCTGCCAAGCTGAGCTCTTATGAGATAAGTGAAACAAAGACAGAGAGTGCTTGGGCAGGTTCTTCTGGTCATGTGAAAAATAAGGTAAAGTTACTCTGAACCATTTTCTGAGACCCCTACTGAGATATTGTATCTTTGAAGGTATGCTTTAAACTATGAATACACAGATCTACTTTAGCACTTCTCTTTTACAGGGTTCTGGAATGATATCAACTGCGGTTATCCAAATAACTTCATCTGCCAGCGACATAATAGCAGCATCAATGCCACTGCCATGCCTACCACACCCCCAACTCCAGGTGGCTGCAAGGAAGGTTGGCATTTGTACAACAACAAGGTATCAGAGAACACTGATCTCAGTCTTGGTATTTGTATTATTAGGTGGTCTTCTTGTGGCTGTAAAAAATAGACAATAGAAGCAAGAGAGATTTTGGCTCCGTATTTCAGAGGACCCAGTCTATCTGAGCAGAGCAGGTAGACTAGATGTCTGGCTTCATGGAGGTGGGAACAAATGGTAGAGGCTCCTCATGCCATAGTGGATTAGGACACAAAGGACCAGAAGAGGCTCCAGCTCCATCCCTGAGGGCCTACCTCAGTATCCTATATCCAGGCGCATCACAAAATGGCACCATTGTGTGAGGAGCAAGAGTTTACATGCGTGAGTCGATGGGGATCATTTCCCACTAAACCCCAGCAGAGCTGTTCACTCTGGAACAGTGACAGATGCCAACCGCAGCCCTCAGAGTTAACTTCTGCCTATGTCATCACTTTAGCACAACTTGTGCAAGAATAGCTGGAGATTTCCATCACAAATTCTCAATGGAAAGAAAGAACCTACGTGAGCTATTAGCCAAAGATCTGTGCCCGTATCTCAAGGGCAAAAATAAAACTCTGTAGAGAAAACATGTGGGCCATGAAGCTGATTTAATTTTCCCTTTTAGTTCTTGTTTAGGCCTGAGGAAAGTTTTATTTATTTGTAAGTTTCATGAGTAACTTGATTTCTTGATGTGAACTTTATTATCTTTAGCTAAAACCTCTGTTTTCTTCCACCCCTTTGGTTACAGTGCTTTAAAATTTTTGGGTTTGCTGAAGAAGAGAAAAAGACCTGGAAAGAGGCACGGAAAGCTTGCATAGGATTGAAAGGAAACCTGGTGTCCATAGAGAATGCAAAAGAGCAAGGTGTGTAAAGTACACACCTGGGCAGTTATGAATATTCCTGGCAATTACAAATGTATGTGTGTGTGTGTGTGTGTGTGTGTGTGTGTGTGTGTGCCCTAGAGTGATAGGTTGTTGCTTATTATAACTACTTTTTTTTCTGGAATAAGATACAGTAGGGGAAAATATCTTCTCAGTTTCTTACTAAGAGTGATTTTATATAGTGTTAGATGCTATACTGGGATTTAAAGAAAATTCTCCATAGAATTCTTTCCCATTTTCATAGCAACTCTATGAGCCAGGCATTATTATTCCAGTTTGTGGACGAGGAACTGATGTTCATAGAGCCTTGAGGGAAGGAGCATGCTTAGTCAGAAGTGGAGTTTAGGATCAAAACCCTGGGTACCAGTCCACATCCTGTCTAGGTGCCAACAAATCTGTCATGCAAGGGACTAAGGACAAGTAGCTCTGAGTACGAAGTGAGCAGCTACTGATCTCACAAATGCTCCTTGTCTGGCCCCTGGTCATATAATTTACAATACATCCAAGCTGACATTTTAATGAAAGCTTTGGACAAAGGCAGGAAGAAGTTTTTGATGAGATTCGAGGATAAACTGGTTATGGGAGTATCTGGTAAGAGAATGGTTGGTCACAACCATCAAGAGGACTGTTAAATTCATTCTTCTGTCAAAAGAAAGAAGTTGGAGCTAGGGAGAAACCTCAGTCAATGAAGAGCATGTTGTGCAAGCCATGAGGACCCCTGAGTTTAATCCTCAGCACCCACGTTCAAAGCCTGGGGTGGTGACATACGTGCGTAGTTCCAGCATACGGGAGTTCGAGAAAGGAAACTCCCTGAGGACTTCTGGCCCATCAGCTTAATAAAACCAGCAGCCTCCAGGGCAGGAAGGGACCCTTTTACATAAAACCTTAGTTGGCTAGATTCTGAGAAATACACAGAGGTGCTCTGGTTTCAGCACACATGCCCACATGCATGAGCACACAGACTTCATCTCTTCTACCCAGAAATAAAGGTACTGACCACTCTTGAGTGACCCTTTGGGGACTACCATTGCTGAAATAGGTATCCCATTCAAATGATGATTTCTGTTCTAAGATTCAGACTAAAGCTGTTGTAGAGTTTGGAAACCATAGTAGTCGAGTTATGGATCAGAGGCCCTCAGGTTAAACACTTTGAGAACACATGTCCTTTGAGTGTGCACCTTGTATGGTTCTAATAGGAAGATCTGGATGAATGATGGATATAGGGAATTATATTTAGGTTCAAACTGAGGAGGTCATTCCAGCAGCCAGGACTGATGAAATACATTGTGTCATGAATGGGTCAAGGTTTGCAAATGGTTAAGTTGTATAGTGCTCAAATGGACACAGTAGAGCCATGTATACTGTGTACAGAGTAGAGCCCATATGTTGTATACAGAATAGAGGTTTATTGTGGGTGCAGATTTATAAGAAGGTTATAGGAAAAATTAGGCTACATATCTTTAACATCTCTTTTAGTTGGTTAGGTGTGGGGGGAACATATGCTTTATGGTGTGCACATGCATGTGTGTAAAGGTACACATAGATGTGTGTGCTTATACGGAGACTAGTGGAGAACACCAGGTTTCTTCTGCTCTACCACTCTCTGTCTTGTGTCTTGAGTCAGGGTCTCTCACTGAAGCTGCAGCGTGGCTAGCATCCAGCGAGCTCCAGTGGTCCTCCTGCCTCTATCCTCCACCATGCTGGGGTTACAGGCATGTATATCATCATATCCAGTTCCTACATGATCTTTTGTTATCCAAACTTGGGTCCTACCTCTTAATCACTGCTTCATATCTCCAACCCCAGAGCATCTTTGACTTTCAAAATACTTATCAAAGATTATGTATCTGGAAAAGTTCAGAAGATACTAGAAACCTGCTGTTGCTCTCCCAAATGCTTGTTCAATTAAGGCACAGATGTGCACTTTCTTAGGACCCATGAAACATGAAACCAACCGAGTTTCCACAGGAATCTTTGACAAGTTCACCAGCTATTCAGACACCCACAGCAAAGGGTCAAACAGTAACACATGGTACAAGAACATAACATTCACATTTCTCGAGCTGGCTCACCAGATTTTTGCCTGAGCTACCCAGCAGGGAAACACAGTACTGAATTTCCTCTCTTCCCCACAAAGTGCTGATTCCTGGCACAACAGAGTTAGAACCAGAGCAGTGGGATGTACAGAAGGAAACAATTTTCAGATAAAATAACATTATTCCTGGCAGAACAGACACACGCTGTTGAATTCGTAATGCGGTTGTTGGCACTGGGGGGAGGTCGGTGCTGTATGCTGGCTACCATGTAGAGCTGTTCACGTCGTGTTTCAAGTTGAGCAGGAGGCAGAAGTTACAGTCTTGTTTAGGAGACAAGTAAAATCAAAACAAATATCTATTTGTACTCTTAGTTCACCAAAGAATATGGGAAGAAAAACATTTGGACCTATTTCTACCTTTAGTTAATTGAGCAAAATGTAAAAATGAACAAGGCTCTTCTATTTGAAAATAGGATTAGAATTTGGGAACGGCTGTTCCTCAGAATTTTGTGCTCATGTGTGAGCAGGTGGTTATGTCTCTGCAGACTTTATTTTGCATTAAAAAGACTTATTTATTACTTGCGCGTGCGTGTGTATGTGTGTGTGTGTGTGTGTGTGTGTGTGTGTGTGTGTGTGTGTGTGTATGTCTGCCTGTGGAGACCAGAAGAAGATTTTAGATCCTTTGAGGCTAGAGTTACAGGTGCTTGTAAACTACCCAGTATAGGTACTAGGAATTGAAATTGGGCCTTCTGAAAATGTAGCATACATTCTCAAATATAGAGAGAGCCATCTCTCCAGGCCCCTATTTTGTATTTTCTAACAGAATCCCCAAATGCTGTGTCCTTCAATTTCTTGTCCATATTCATGGGGGATATGTTGCTGTTTTAGTCAATAGAGATATCTTTTATCTAGCATGTGGGATTAAGAAGCAGCTGCTGAGTGAGGCTTGGAGGGGTGTGGAACTAAAGAGAAGGTATAGGGCATATGGGCAATAAAATCTTCCATTGTTTTGGAATATTCGTTCCTGCCCTTTCTGCCACAGAATTACTGATGCAACAAAAAGCAATGGCTTTCTATACACTACAGGTTGTGAACCCTTTAGCTTAAGGATGTCTGGCTCTATACATCCACATTAGATGGCTAATGTTCTCCAGGCCTTGCTTCCCTGGAGGGATCCTGATTAGATAACCTTTGCCTGGGTATTTTTGTGATACTGAAAATTTAGGAGCAGGCTGCTTATTGTGTGGATAAATGGCTTTGATTTTCAAAGCCTTTCTGAGTTGGAAACTCTTCCTCTCCTCATTCTTGTCATCATATTGTTTTGTTTATAGAACCAGAACAACTGGTAGCTTACAGGGTGCCAGAGAGAAATACATGAGGGCCTTGCTGGTGCCCATTCTATATGCTCTGTCACCTTTTCATGTTTCATTATGAGTCAGGGTTATGCTAAGTTACCAGACTGGCTCTCTCTCTCTCTCTCTCTCTCTCTCTCTCTCTCTCTCTCTCTCTCTCTCTCTCTCTCTCCCTCTCTCCAATAAAATAAACCCTTAAGAAGGAAACTACAAAATCGGATTACAGGATGAGTTTTAATGAGTTAGAAGAGAGCATACTTTTTTCTGCAGGGTAGTAGGCAGCCCCCAACCACAGCTCATATTGAGGTCTCCAGCATGAGTGGATAGGATGGCTTTGAGACTCACTTAGCCCTTTTTCTGGGGCCTTTGTGTAAGATACAACTTTCCCAACTCCCTGCAGTGGCTGCATACAACCCAGACTTGTAATTTAAGAATGTATCAAAGCCCAAAACTCGGTTGCGATGGGGACACTAAGATCAGACTCTGTCTATTTTTGTGGGTTTTTTTTTCTTTCTTGGCTTGGGACTACTAACAAGAGTGGAGTCATATGGTCGATATTTTTAATTTAACATATTTAAAACATGTTTTTGTCCTCATACTGTTCAAAGTTCCCGATTTTAAATCCTGTACCTTGTTTTCAGCATTTGTCACTTATCACATGAGAGACTCCACTTTCAACGCCTGGACTGGACTGAATGACGTCAACTCAGAGCACACGTTCCTTTGGACAGACGGACGAGGAGTTCATTATACAAACTGGGGGAAAGGCTATCCCGGCGGAAGGAGAAGCAGTCTGTCGTACGAAGATGTGAGCTTAATTGTTACGTCATGTCTGCATACCATCTCTGTGTGCAAAGAGTCACCTTGTTAATTAGTATTCCGTGATATACCCGCCAGAACCCTCCTTCCTCTGTGTTTGCAGATTTTTCTTTGTCAGACTGAATCAACTGTAGAGGAGGGATATAGATTTAGTTAAGAACTCTCCATTGGCAGTGAGCAGTAGACGACCAGCTTCGCTCTAAGCCTCATTGGTACTCAGGAGAAAGACTTGATCCCAAGGTTATAATTGCACCATTTGTCCCTTATGTAGCTGTTGCAGCAATTGGGATGCTGATTAGGATGCCACCACCACCTTTGAAGATATCATCAGCATCAGGACCGTACTTACTCTGTATTGCACAGCACTTGATCTGTGATAAACAGCATGCTAAGTGCTTCATACAGCAGAATATAGACTATTGCTTCTCTACCTTCTTTTTAAACTTTTTACTTCATTCTTATATCATCGAATGATAAATTAGCTAGTGTTAAAGATTATCCTAGGGATTCTGAACAACATGAAAAAATATGAATCTGTTTGTGATATGTTTAAGTATGGCTATCCATATTTAAGCATGAAAGTTTTAAACCGTAATGCAAGTCTTACATTAGGAATGTGGTAATAGAGAAATGAGAGAGTATCATGATAGACAGAGTCTGCTGTCCAATGCCAGAAGATAGAAGATAGGGTGACTTGGTTGCGTGGGCACATGCCTGGGAGACTCTGTATCAGACACTGTCACTGCAGGACATGATGTAGGCTTGGGGGTGGAAAAGAATAGCTGTAGTCATTTTTTTTTTCAGAAAGTTTAAAACATAATAGTCAGGAAAACTAAAGAGGATGAATATGGCAGCCATGAGATGAAAGGAGTCATTCTGGGAAATGTTCCAGCTGTGTTTAAGAATGGGTAAATGGTTCAGACGGCAGCGGGAGTTTCTATGTTAGAAAAAAAGTAAGAGTAAGCTCAAGGTAAGCAGAATTGAGAGAAATTTTGACGCTGTGTGAGAGAGTTTGTGAGTTGTCAGATGGAGAACAAAGAGTAAGAGTGAGTAGAGAACGATCTGATCAATGTGGCTTTTATGACAGTTAACTTGATAAACTATATTCAAGGTAGATACATTCTGTTGATATGTAAGTGATTTCCTTTGTAGCAATTACTTGACACTAATTGTGTAAATTAGGGCTAAAAACATAGTGAGGGTAAAATAAAATGGAATGCGGTAGGAAGCCATAACCAGTGGAAGGTTTCTGCATGGGAAGTGGGTGCAGCAGTTGGCAGGTGACGGTGGGCAGAATAAGCTGAGCAGGTGGATGAACTTAAAATTTTTAAGTGAGGAATAATGAGCGTGCATTGTCTTACTAGTGGATTGATTTGAATCAATATTAATTTATACCTGTGGCTTTCATTTTCCTTACCCACAAATGTGACAGGTTGACTGTGTTGTTGTGATTGGTGGCAATTCACGAGAGGCAGGGACCTGGATGGATAGCACCTGTGACAGTAAACAAGGCTATATATGCCAAACACAGACCGGTAAGTTTTGCTAAACTTCACCAACAAGGGCTGGGTTTAAGCCACAAGAGCCCATGACAGACAAAAGAGGTGATCTACCCCTCCCCAAAGAGGTACTATTTTTTTTATATTTATGAATCTGATCCCTTATCATTACAGAAGTTCTGTACAGATTAAGCTTGAAGTGGATTTTTTTTTAAAAAAGGAAAATTGTAATATGTGCCAGTCAGCTTTTTTGTGACTGTGAAAAAAATACCCAAAGGCATCAGCTTAAAAGCAGCAAAGGTATATTTGACTCTGTGTTTCAGAGTCTGGTCTCAGGCTCCATCACTTTAGCCTGTTGTGAGGAAAAATACAATTTGGAGCAGGCCATGGGAAAACACAGCCATGTCATAGCGGCTGGGAAACAAAAGAGAAAGAAAGGAAGGGCTATTGCCCCATTGTAGAAGAATCTTTTATTCTCCAGATGTAATGTCATCTTGGCAGCTTACTGCTAAATAGGTTCATGCTTTCTGGTTCTTTCTAATCTCTGGCTGGCTAGTTCAGGTCGGGTGATCTGGCCTAAAAGTCCTCTACAAGCTGACTGATTCATGCTAGATTCTCTTGGCCTCTGACTGAATTGCTCTGCTTTGCCTCTAAGTCACTGTGGCAATCTGTACCAGTCTTCTGGCTCCTTCTCATTCTCTGGCTCCTTCTCTCTTCACCTGTGGCTAGCTTGTTCTTTCTGTAACCCATCTCTATAACCCCCCCCCCATTCCCTGGAGTGCTCTCTTCAGTAGCCTCTTTCCAGTCTATTCTCACGAGGCTGGGGTGTATCCTATCTCTGAATCATTCTGTCAAATTATTCTCCGATTCATCAGTTTGTCTTCTCCTCAATTAGACATTCCTTTCAAACATGGTTGCTTCCTTCTACAAACTAAATTTACCTATGCTGTTAGGGATTAAAAATGTGTACTAAGGGCATGTCTGTATTCCAGCCAAATCATTCTGTAATCCAGAGCATGTCTGCATTCCTGCCAGTTTCTATCTTCAAATGTAAATCTGTGCCAGGGCAGCCATGTTGTTAGGTTAAAATTCCTCTACACCCCTTCAAGGGCATGATATGAGGGACAACACTCTTCCACTACCTTTAGTCGTCGTCATCGTCGTCGTCGTCGTCGTCTTCTTCTTCTTCTTCTTCTTCTTCTTCTTCTTCTTCTTCTTCTTCTTCTTCTTCTTCTTCTTCTTCTTCTTCTTCTTCTTCTTCTTCTCCTCCTCCTCCTCCTCCTCCTCCTCCTCCTCCTCCTCCTCCCCCCCCTCCTCCTCCCCCCCCCTCCCTCTCCCCCCTCCTCCTCTCCCTCCTCCTCCTCCTCCCCTTCCCCCTCCTCCTCCTCCCTCCCTCCTCCTCCTCTTCCCCTTCCCCCCCTCCTCCTCCTCCTCCTCCCTCTCCCTCCCCCCCTCCTCCTCCTCCTCCTCCTCCTCCTCTTCCTCCTCTTCAACCATGGACTAGCGACAGAGCCTATGAAAGGCACATGGTGAGGTGGGACGGATGCAAGAGCACTGTGCAGGACTCAGGTTCAATCCCAGTGCCCACCTGATGGGTCACAACCATCTGTAACTCCAGTCCAGGAGATCTAATGCCTTCTTCTAGACTAGATTGACACTGCATGCATACCAATATGTATGCATGAAAAACACATCCCCACACAGAAAATAAAAACTAAAAAGTTGCCTAATCTAACTATATGGAAACAATTTCCCAATATTTGGTAACATTTCTTTTTCTTTCCTACTGATATTGTAAGGAATAAGTACACTAGACATAACACTCAAATGTCTTGATTGTGTCTAAATTTCTGTGAAACTGTCCTGTTGTTGTCCTTCCCCTTTCCCTTTCTTCTTCTTCTTCTCCTTCTTCCCCTTCTTCCTCTTCCTCTTCCTCTTCCTCTTCCTCCTCCTCCTGCTCCTCCTCCTCCTCCTCCTCTTCCTCCTCCTCTTCTTCTTCTTCTTCTTCTTCTTCTTCTTCTTCTTCTTCTTCTTCTTCTTCTTTTCTTCTTCCTTCTCCTCCTTCTCCTCTTCTTCTTCCTTCTTCCTCCTCCTCCTCCTCTTCTTCTTCCTTCTCCTTCCCTCCTCCTCCTCTTCCTCTTCCTCCTCCTCTTCCTCCTCCTCCTCCCCTCCTCCTCTTCTTCTTCTTTCTTCTTCCTTCTCCTCCTCCTCTTCTTCCTTCTTCCTCCTCCTCCTCTTCTTCCTTCTCCTTCCCTCCTCCTCTTCCTCTTCCTCTTCCTCTTCCTCCTCCTCCTCCTCCTCCTCCTCCTCCTCCTCCTCCTCTTCTTCTTCTTCTTCTTCTTCTTCTTCTTCTTCTTCTTCTTCTTCTTTCTTCCTTCTCCTCTCCTCCTCCTCTTCTTCTCCTTCTTCTTCTTCTTTCTTCTTCCTCCTCCTCTTCCTCTTCCTTCTCCTCCGCCTCTTCACTTCAAGTCTCATTTAGTACTTTTAATGGTCAAAAAAAATTCCAATGGCATGGCATCCAGTTCTCCCTAGGCTGGGGAGTTTTAAGGCTTCTATTTAAGATGTGAAAGTTTAAGGAGTCTGTCCAGGGTCTCTTGTACCAACACAAGATGGCAGCAACAGCAGAGGAGAGGGAGGCTGATACTTCCTGAAATGAGTTCTGGATAAAGATCACGACTGAATAAAGAAAGTTTGGTACCTCTTAGGTATGGAATAAGGCAGATGTTTATGTGGAACAGGATAGAGAATTGGCCCGGACAGAACCTGTAGCCAAGAGTAAATAGAATTGGAGACTACAGATCACTTTTCTATAAAGACCAGAGTATTTGAGGTGTGCTGCCCAAACAATGTCTCTCAAGACCCTTCCACTCTGTCATAGTTGGGAACAGTTTTAGATAAGATGTCAACAAATGAAAGTAAGTGCTTTCCAATAGAACAAAATCACAAATTTGATTTTCATAGGTCAGGAAACATTAATCTTTTATGTCCTACCCCCACCAGCAATTAGCTTATATGTTACAAAACCAGAGAAATGATCAGATTTAGCTTTCTTTCTATTTGCTGGTCTCTCTCCCCAGTGGTATTAGCTAAGGTTCACAAGAACAACCTCTTCTCTCTGTGTCTTAAGTCCAGATAGAAAATAGCAATTAGAAGCCCAAGCTGGGACATTAAAGAAAGAAGAGAAGACCTGTCTTTGAGGGGCTCCAAGCCTCAGAATTAATTTGGATAAGACAGCACTAGTTTCTACAGGGGTATTACAGATAGAGTTGGATAGATAGAAAGATGAAATCACAGAAGGCCCAGAGGGGTTTCTTTGAGAAAATATCTTTTTATTCTATGTGTGTGTTGCCTGCAGTCCTGTCTGTGCTCCATGTGCATGCAACATTTGAGAAGATCAAAAAGATTCCCGGGACTTGAGTTACAGATGGTCATGAGCAGCTGTGTCAGTGCTGGGGACCAAACACAGGGTCTCTGCAAGAGCAACATGTACTCCTAACCATTGTGCCATCACTCCAGTCCCAAAAGATGTTCTCCATTATCACATTTGGCCACGAGAAAAAAATCAAAGATTAATGATGGCAGGAAGACAGATACTATTTAATTTGTAGTATTAAACCGTGGCCTTTCTTTTATGGAGACGGTAGATTATAGATTTGCAAAAATCTTTGTTTTCTATTTAGAAATTTGTTGATATATATTAAACAATTTTAATTGAATGTTTTGTATATGAGTGATTTGCTTTATATGTTTGTGTACCACGTGCATACCTTGTTCCCATGGAAGCGAAAGGAAGGCATCACATTGCCATGAATCGATGTTGTGGATGGTTGTGAGACGTCATGTGGTTGCTGGGAATTGAACCCAGATCCTCTTCAGGAATAACAAGTGTTCTGAACTGCTGAGCTTTCCCTCTAGATTCATATATAAAGAATAGATATAAATAGTATACATGTATAGTGTACATGTATAATATGTTTATATATGCATATGTATTCATATACATACACATGCATAATCACATATATATTTCATAGTTTGGAAATTATTTAGTCAAACATATTGATTAAAAATAAAGCTCTGTGGGCTAGAGAGAAAGCTCCGACAAGTGCTTACCTGGCAAATGTAAGGAGTTCTACCAACATAAAAAGACAAGGGAGGTGACACACACTTGTAATCCCAGCAGAGGGGTAGAAGAAACAGGTGGATCTTTGAGGCTTGAGTGTCATCTCACACTCTTTGAGGAATTCCAGCTCAGAGAGAGGCCCCTTCTCAAAGTCACAATCTTGGCTTCTAGGGAAAAAAGTCAAGCTTGACCCCTGGTTCTACGTGCACATGTATACACATGTGCACCCCAACACATGTGGTACTATATATACCTCAATGTACACAAATGTGTACACAGAGAGAAATACTAGTTTTATGTTGTAAAATACATGGTGAGAATATTTATAGGCCTGCTAGTTTTGGACTTAATGATCTCGTGTCTACATCTATGATGGATGAGCAGGGGAGTTTGATACTGAAGATATTCAATTATTGCTCATTGATAATGTTAATAAAAACAATCTCTCTATTCTAGACCCTTCTGTGCCTATCTCTCCAACCACGGCACCAAAAGATGGCTTTGTTAAGTATGGTAAAAGCAGCTATGCCCTTATGAAATTGAAGTCGCCATGGCACGAAGCAGAGAAATACTGCAAGGATCGTACTTCCCTGCTTGCCAGCATTCTTGACCCCTATAGTAATGCATTTGCATGGATGAAAATGCACCCATTTAATGTACCCATATGGATTGCCCTGAACAGCAACTTGGTAAGATGCTAGAACATTCACAGCTTAACATGATCAGTAAAATGACCGTCCAATGAGTTTCTCTTCCCCTTTCTTCAGTTGAACACTTACCATGAAGCACCACTGTCAATGGTCTAGTGACCTAGTGATATGTGTCAGAAACCAAACGGAGAACTCTCTGGTATTTACAGTAATTGACTTTGAATAGTTATATCCAAAATTATATTGTACATCTCAACAGCTCCATGCATTTGTTTATCCCTCTTCAGTGTCATAGTCACACAGCTGCAGCAGCATGAGACTAGAAAGTAGGTCAGGAGCATAGGGAACAGGGGATGGGATACTTCATTTTTTTGTTGCAAAACAATTTAGAATTGTGATGGGTCCCAGACTTGCAGAGTTTTTAATCTATGTGTGAAAAGTGTTTCACTGAAGTCATATTCTTTTCTTCCAAAGCAGAGAGAGAAGGGTTGGTGGAGGACTGGGGCAGAGTGAGGGATGAGGTGCCAAACTAAGAGAGGCAATGAGGTAGTGACGAGACTCCTGAGGCAAATACCACCCATCATTCCTCCGCCCACCCAGTAGTTAGCAAACCAGCAAGCAGCATTGCTGAGGTCCTGGGGCAGGGGAGTGGCTCAAGAGGGCTTGTTAGAGAAATTCAACCATTCTCTTTCAGTACTTGGGTTAAATCTGGTCCTCACATATGCTAGGCAAGGGCTACACCACTGAGCTCTCCCATCATCCCAAGAAACTCAATCTGATTAGACATGGACTGGGGTGGTAAGAGCTGAGGGTGGGTACCAGAAAGCATGAGAAGGAAAGAAGGGCGTAAGATTGGATGGTGGCCTGAGGTCAGGTTTCATGGAGCTTTAGATTGTGGTGCAGAAATGCAAACTAATCATACACTAGGTACTTCCTGGTACCTAGTGAAGGGTACCATGGGGAAGGCGAAGGGTGAAGAATATTTAAAATAATTAGTCCCATGTGGTTTTGATGATTGTGCTTAGATAAGAAATTTTCATATTTCTGTGGACTATTTTTTAGATAATGAATGTATCTGATAAATCATTCATTTCTTCTCATAGATTTGTTTCAAGTTGGCCATCAAATGTATTGTGGAAGATGAAATACTTTCCCTCAAGGCTGAAATTTACGATTGGAATAGTAATGGCATTTTCATGATACCTCTAGAGTCAATGATATGCAAACATTATTTGAGTAAATGAGAGAATGCTGCACAATTCTACCTTGAGATAAAAATGTGCTTTTAATTTTTCCTGTTGGATCTTTAGTGATTGTCTGGGTAAATTAAATCATGGAATTAAGATGAGGGAAGTGTTTCAGCCTTAAAAAAGTATTTCTCCCTCGCTAATGTTTTGTAACACTGTTCTTAGGCATTACTTATAAAACAACTTTTAGGTCATGTACTCTGATTGATAGATAAGTGGTATTTTTTATATGGCTAATTAGCTTGGATGTGATCATACATTTGTCTAAATCTAAAAAGAAAATATGTCAAATGTGCAAATGGAGTAAAATAGCCAACTTTTAAAAATAGCACGATCCGCATGGTTGAAAGGCCACTGATGTTGTATCAAGACCATAGCTCCTCTAGAGTATACAGGGATAATGGTCTCAGCTATCACTTATCATTGGTTTCTCAGCAGCAGAACAAGATCATGAGAACAAATGAAGGTTTCTTTCAGGATTCGATGATACAGATGTTATTTTAATTTCAGTAAGATAAATGTTATATTGTTATGAGAATCCTACTTCTCTTTAGCCATGAGAACAAAGGCAGCTTTATGGAATAAACACATATTCTTTAGTCACTGTCTCCTTTTCTTACCAGTTGTCTTTTTGTAAACCATCAGTTGTGACTCCTTTCCTCAATTTCTTAATCATACATATAATTTTGCTTTTTTTCACTCCCCCAAACCCTTCCATCCAAGGGATCATCTTCATCTCTGTACCCAATGCTCTGTTCTCATTTTGTCTCTCTTTCTTTCCCTCTCTCTCATCCTGCCCCTCTCTCTCCTCCTTCCCCCTTCCCCCCCTCTCTCACACACACACAAACACGCATGCACACACACGCATACACACACATTTCTCAAAACTCTCCCCTTCCTCTCTTCTTCTCTTAAAAAAAAGAAAGAAAAAGAAAAAGTGAAAATTTCACAACAACAAAAATCATTTTTTTAAAAAAAGCCAAAATACTTTCCAGGTTGTAGACCTAAAGATGGTCATGAAATAATCACTTTTAAGAAAGGGTGTTTTTACTGAATTTGAGTTGGTAGCATGACTTATAATTTATTAAAAGTGACCAGTGTTCAAGGTTCTGGGTCAAATTACAGCCTCCAGTACTGTGCTTATCCCTTGCTTGTTTCCTTCATGCTTCCTATGAGAAGGAAGACTGAAGCACCGTGATTGTTTCTCTTTGTGCAGACCAACAATGAGTACACTTGGACAGATAAATGGAGGGTGCGGTACACTAACTGGGGAACTGATGAACCCAAGCTTAAGTCAGCATGCGTTTACATGGATGTCGATGGCTACTGGAAGACATCATACTGCAATGAAAGCTTTTACTTTCTCTGCAAAAAATCAGACGGTAATTGGATGTGCAAAAGGGCGTTGGGGAATCTCAAGATGTCTGAAATAAACTATTACCCATTAGTGCTGACTTTATTAACCAGTAATGTATCCTGGGTAGCTGAGAGCAAAATAGAACATCCGCTCACCCTAACAAAAGATGGACCTGGCTGTCAACCAATATGCACAGGTCGAAATGATGGAGATGGAAATTTGCATTATTCCTATGATTTACTTGCTCGTGGTAGACTTCTGAATGCTTGCTATTGAAATTGTCCTCTGAATCTACAGTAACAGATTCTCCAAGAAGGTGGCCTTCCCTTTGGTGTCAACAACACAATTGCTTTAACTGAGTTGCACCGGGATGCATACAACTTGAATTCAGTAAACAAAGTTTTGGACGAAGTCCTAGAATTCAAGCTAGGGCAGTTTGTCGCAGCTGTCCTTAGCTAAGAGGACACTACAGGACTTAGAATCTCAGAAAAGAAGTGGCTTGAAGGAAATCCACCTCATGAATTATTTTGACATAATTTGTTAAACTTGTAGCATTTTTATTTGTTTGTTTACTTGAGATGGGGTGTTGCTATGTAGACCAAGCTGAATCACAGCTCCAACCACCTCCATCCCTAGAGGGCTGGGTTTAAAGGCTATGTCACCACTCCCAACTTAACTCTCAGACATCATTACAGAAGTCTAAACATCACTAATTGTAAATTGTGAGGAATACGATTCTTGACCACTATTTTCTAAGTATACTGGAAACAATAAAGTAAATGAAAAAAACCGACGAAAAATGGTAGCTCTAAATAATGAACATCAGTAAATTATATGTAATGGTAGAGGATATAACTTTCCTTAGCTATAAAAACAATATTCCATGTATTGCAGCAACCCCAGCTTTTATTTATGAATTATTTTGATTCCTGTTTACTTACAGAAATCCCGGCTACGGAACCCCCACAGCTGCCTGGCAAATGTCCAGAGTCAGAGCAAACTGCGTGGATCCCTTTCCACGGCCACTGTTACTACATTGAATCTTCTTTTACAAGGAGTTGGGGTCAAGCCTCCCTGGAGTGCCTTCGAATGGGTGAGCGCCATGTTTCCGGAAAGAAAATCCCATAGTAATCTATTTCTAGATCAATGACATTAAAATGCTATACATCAAGATGTAAGGGGTCTTGAGTGGCTTTCTATTATTTTCTGTTGCTGGGGATCAAATATAGGGCACTCCTAGGTAAGAGCTCTACAGTTCTTGCCAGTGAGTCACGTCCCCAACCACATGTGTATTTTTATAAATATAATTTCTTTTATTAACAGAATAGTCAACATCATTTCCCACAAATGTAATTTATAATTTTGTAACCTCAAAATTTTGAAGAATTTAGGTTTAAAAGCCCTTTTATTAAAATGTAAAATCTTTCTATCCAAATAGTCTGAATTCTTAGCGATCTGATCCTAAGTTACTGAACGCGTTATGCTTCCGTATCATCACTAATAAATTAGATTTTATAACTGATTAGGAAATGACTTCTTTATTATTAATAGAAGAGGTTGTATGCCTGTCTGTTTTGTTTGTAAGGAAAAGCAAAACCAAACTCGATCTTAAAAATGGTGACGATAGCTTTGCTGTGGTTGTTTTGACAGAGGGTCTTACATATTCCAGTGGCTTTGAATTTGAAACGTAGCTGAGGATAACTTTGAACTCCTGATCTTCCTGCCTTTGCTTCCCAAGTGCTGGGATAGCAAGCACACAAAATTTTGTTCAAGTTAAAAAGAATTTCCAACTTAAATTAATAAAGTGGTTCAGTCAACTTACGATTTCTGAACTATACAATGAGCTTACTGAGTTCCTGCTCCACTTTAAGCTGAGAAACTTCTAAATCCCGTTTAGTTATTTTATTAGTGGTTGACATGAGGATTATGATGCACTTCATAATTTGAAAAGAGCTCCGAATTTATTCTGATACCCACTTGTGGCTACTGGACTGTTGGTTTTTCAGTGTGGTTGTTGGGAGTTTAGCTTTCAAAGGTACCACGGGGCTAAAGAAAAGCTGTGGGCACATTACCAAGATCATGTTTTCTCCCTCCCCCACCCTCTCTTTCTCTCTCCCTCCTTCCCTCCCCATCTCTCCCTTCATCCCTCCTCTCTCCCTCCCCTCCCTCCCTCCCTCCTTTCCTCTCCTTCCTGTCCTCCTAGAATCTTTGCAAGCCCATGGCTAAGAAAATTCCAATTGTTTTGCAGAGGACTTGCAATATCCCTTCGACTTTTTTTTTAAAAAGACTTTTTTTTTATTATGAGTACACTGTCACATTCTTCAGGCACATTAGAAGAGGACATTGAATCCCCATTACCAGTGCTTGTGAGCCACTGCGTGGTTCCTCTGGAAGAGCAGTCAGTGCTTTTAACCACTGAGCCATTTCTCCACCTCCACAAAACTCTTACAAGTTGCTTAAGTGTTTTGCTTTTAAATTTTAAAATGAATCTGCACAAACTTTATTTTCAGTTTTAGGTATTATATTATCTATCAGATAAAAGGAGCAATTCTCATTGATCAAAACATGTCAGAAGTATTTTAAAATTTGAATTTAAAATTTGAATAATTGCATGCATGGCCCTGGGCTAACACTGTACCGTGTGCTGAGCCTTGAGTAGAGCTCAGGTTGCCATTCATTGTTCTTAATATCAGGATTTTTCTCGGCTACACTCATTATTCTTGTACACTTTGCAGGTGCCTCCCTGGTTTCCATTGAGACTGCTGCCGAATCCAGTTTTCTGTCATACCGTGTTGAACCTCTTAAAAGTAAAACCAATTTTTGGATAGGCATGTTCCGAAATGTTGAAGGTAACTCTTGCAAAACTACTACTTTATTAATATTTTACTTTACTAATATTTTTAAATGTTGTATAGAAAACGGTGTTTTGGTTCCAGCAAGCCAAGCCTTAAACACTGATTAGTCTGTGGTGAGGCTGAAAAGTTGAAATCGTACTTTATTTGCAATGACCAAAAGTTTAAATGACATATTGTCCATCCCTGAAAGTTGTCAATTCAAAGCTCTCCTGTAGCCGTTAGTTAAAAAAATATTCAGAGAACAGTTTCTTTTTCTTTCCACCATAATAGAAATGGTAGAGAAAGATGAGCGTGCATTTTCCCGTTAAGTGGAAATAAATTTTCAACTAAAGCAATCTAACAAATATATTCTTGCTTTTATTCCCTGTAACAACTTCCTATTAGCGTCTTGCCTGGTAGAAGGGAAGGAAACCATTGGTTCTAGCATGACATAATAATATCAGGGTTAAGCATTTCATGCAAAGGAGAGGAACATAAGACGGATTGTTTCTAACTCATGCTTTCGCTGGTTTTATTTGATGGCTAGGAAAGTGGCTTTGGTTGAATGACAATCCTGTGTCCTTTGTCAACTGGAAAACGGGTGACCCTTCAGGTGAACGGAATGATTGTGTAGTTCTATCTTCATCTTCTGGCCTTTGGAATAATATCCACTGTACTTCATACAAAGGATTTATTTGTAAAATGCCAAAAAGTAAGTGAAACATTCTTTACTATGGTTATGTGTTCCCAGACCACCATCTCCCCCCAATTGTAACATGCTGACAAAGGGCTAGGGTGGCCACCTCCCCTTTGCTTACTGTTCTCCGTTCTTGGTGGGAATCCATCCTGTCATGAGGATCAATCTCTGCCTGTGGCTTTGAGTGAAAGGCAGTGGCTCTGACAAACCTTGGTTTACTGGTACATTTGTAATGTTTTTCTAGGTTGTAAGGAGTCTGGACAGCCTATCTCCTCAGTGCTACTGCACTAGGAAAGGCGAGAACAGTCACTAGTCCACAGCATAAGAAGCCAGAGAATTAAGTCATATAAAACCAGCCCAATTTCTATCTGAAATTGAATGGCAGAGCATGCAAAGAAGACAACTGGTAAACCTCTGTTTGCCACTGACTGTACATGGGTGATATTTTTTGCCATTCTACCAATCTTTACCAAAAAACGATTATTAATTGGAATCTGAAATAAGTGAATGAGGAGGCCTGGTGTAGTTCAGGGACAGAACCCTTGCAACTGTGATTCCTATGATCATAATCAGTCGGGCAAGCAAGCAAGCAAGCTAGCAAGGAAGGAAGCTAGCAAGCAAGCAGTGAGCATAGTTTTGTTTCCTCAGTAGGTCTTATTGTTTTGGAACTGTGTAGGTTTTTAGTTTATTACTCTAGTTTAAGATTCTCTACCCTTTGCTATAGAGCTATGGTTACAGTCCCTGGTGTCTTACTTTACTTTTCAGTTAAATGTCTTATAACAGATTAGGCTTCAGTGTACCAATTTCAAAGCCTCTCATCTAGATTACCTTAGCTACACATAGATTTTGGAGGTGTTTAGGTACATTAATGTTCAAATAACACTTGAAAGTCATTATTTTCAAATCTTCTAGCATATTCAAACTTACCACATAGGTACAGGATGCTGCAGGTGTGTCAAAAGACAGAGAAAGTCGGATGGATGGACAGGTAGATAGGTAGGGAGGGAGTAAACAGCTGAACGTAGAGGTGTTTTTCTATTTATATGCCTAGGCCTATGTATTCATGGATATCAATCACCCCATCCATGCATTTACATCATCACATGACATGACATCAGGTCAGATCACATCAGATCACATCTAATGGGTGAGAATCCATCAGATTACATCGTATCATATCAGATCAGATCACAGATAACGATGGAAGATGTCGTGCATCTTTAACTTGAATGCAATGTATCTACATGCAGTTATTATGGATTTTTACAACATTTATTTTCTCTCTTTCTTTCTTTCTTTCTTACTTTCTTTCTTTCTTTCTTTCTTTCAGTTATTGATCCTGTAACTACACATTCATCTATTACAACCAAAGGTAAGATCATTATGAAACCTCGAGTTCACCGTTAGTCATATGATTCTGCTTATTTAAAAAGCCATAGTATCCTTCCTTCTCCTCCACTTTCAGTAGACTGGCTCATACTAACCTTTATCATTAGGCCACAATCCACCTTTCATGATGTTTAAGAAAAAGAAATTTATATTTCTATGTTAAAAATTTCTTGAACATGCCTAACTGTAAAAAGTTGCCCCGTGAGATCCTAGGAAAAGACATTTCCTTCAAGGTCTTTCTAGGTCTCTCATTTTGTTTTCCTGTTTTAAAAAGTTCATTTTCGGGGCTGGGGATTTAGCTCAGTGGTAGAGCGCTTACCTAGGAAGCGCAAGGCCCTGGGTTCGGTCCCCAGCTCCGAAAAAAAGAACCAAAAAAAAAAAAAGTTCATTTTCATCTTTATAGACAAAGTAAATTAGCTATTTTTGGTGGTTGATACAGGAACTCAACATGAGACCAGTGACTTGCTTATAAATACCTTATTTGTTTATTAATTATATTTAGAAGTTCAGATTTCCATTACAAACTCCCCTAGTTTTAAATTTTTATTTGTAATGGCTACACTATCCACCACCACCATCATGACCACCACTTTATTTTTCTCCTGAAAGGATGTTTGTAAGCAGCCTTACATTATTGTTTCAGTTTGAGAGGATTTATTTTTGTAATATGTTTGTGTGGGACTGTGTGTGTGTGTGTGTGTGTGTGTGTGTGTGTGTGTGTGTCTGTGTGACAGGCTGTTACATATGTATTGGAGCCTGAAAGAACCAGAGAAACCATTAGATCTCCTGGAGCTATAGTTACAGACAGTTGTGAGATTCTGGAGGTAGGTCCCGGGGACCAAACTCTGGTTTTCTGGAACCTAACCACTGAGCTTTTTCCCCCCCTAGCCATCTTTCAATTATTTAATTATTTTGATACAAGTGATATGTGTGAATTCCAGCTGATGCACTACCACAGTGTTACATAGGGAGGTGAAATAATCATTCTATCCACCAAAACCTCATCTGAACATGTAAAGTATCCTCTATGTCACATTGACTCCCGCCTTCACATCTCGTGACAAATACCGTTTTAAAGAATATTCCTGTGTCAAAGCTTCCCAGCCAGAGCGGCTATGCTGCTTTCCGAAGCATCTCCCCCCCCCCACCCCCCGTGTTCCACTTATTTGCCAATGTTTTATCTGTCTGTAGCTGACCAAAGGAAGATGGATCCTCAACCCAAGGGCTCTTCCAAAGCAGCGGGAGTGGTCATCGTGGTCCTTCTGATTGTGATAGGTGCCGGTGTTGCGGCCTATTTCTTTTACAAGAAAAGGCGTGTACTGCACATACCTCAAGAGGCCACCTTTGAAAACACTCTCTACTTCAACAGTAATCCAAGTCCTGGAACAAGTGACACGAAAGATCTCGTGGGCAACATCGAACAGAATGAGCATGCGGTCATTTAGCATCGTAATGTGACTGTCTTATATTTCAAGTTCATGAAGCCTTAACTAAAATTTTCAGTTTGTTAATTCAATATGATCGTTTCTTCTAAAAAGTTAGCACTGGGTTGCATTGGCCTGTCTTTTTTTTTTTTTTTTTTTTTTTCCTTTGCCTAATGGAACGATAACTGCTCATTTTCTATCCTGGCAAGATTAGAGAAACAAAAAACAAAAGAGGGATAGTAAGGCTGCTTGTTGATTGCCACTTTCGAAGATACCCTTGGTGAACACGCAGCATTACAGTCTCAACACCGCTACGCTGGTGGTGGTAGGTCTCATGTCAACTCTGCAGATTTCAAGAGCTCTAGAAATAACCACGTAAGCTGCTCAGGGTCTTTTCAGGACCTCCCAGAGATGAGTTATACACTCACTTGTAAATCAACAGTTAGAAGACCGTGTTAAGATAAACAAGTACACATAACCCCAGACGGAATGTACTCAGTTTCTTTTTCAACAGTCCTGATTCATGGCAATTATTGAGAACTGTATTTATCCATATGTAAAATAATAAATGATGCTGAGAATCTTGTTTGTCCCAGGCAAGGTTTGACAGGTTAAATATTACAAATGTGTTCTGTTGTATGTATATTAGGGAAGTGATTATGTGAAGAAAAAAAAACCCTGTAAATTTACATAACTGGGCGTACTTAGATAATAAATAATGCTATTTATTATCTAATTGATGTGATGAACTAATGTGAAATAAACATTAAAGATGACATCTATTTTGATTTCTGTGAGCTTGTTAAGTGTAAATTTGCTCAAACATAAAATCTAATTGCTTTACATTCGAGTATTAAAGTAGGTGACCGACTTGTAGAGAAATGGCGATTTGAGTTCATGTCTGACTGAATACTGGGGAAGATGATCTTTTCTTTTTTATAAAAGCTGCACAATCTTTTAAGATCCAACAATCCGAGGCTCCACTGTTGGGAATGAGAAACACAAATAACCATTTTCCTCTGGAGTGATGGCTGCTTATTTACAAAATTGCCCTAGATAACATTTTATGTAAATTGTGAAATATCTTGTAGGTTTCAAGTTTCCCAGAAAGTTATCCCTCAGCCACTTCTTATCTTTTTATGTTTCTTTGCTTCTTTATTTTAGAGACACAGTTTACCTGTGAGCCTAGGATGTCTTCAAATTGTTTTTTTTTAAAGGTTTTTTTGACTTATATACCTCTCTCTCTCTCTCTCTCTCTCTCTCTCTCTCTCTCTCTCTCTCTCTCTCTCTCTCTGTGTGTGTGTGTGTGTGTGTGTGTGTGTATGCAAGCAGGCATGTGTCCATGTACATGTGTCCATTCACCCATGTGCCATAGGCACACATAGGAAGGTCAAAGGATGACTTGTGGGACTTGTAGGAGTTGTTTCTGTCCTTCTACCATATGGGTTCCAGGGATCAAACTCAAGCAGTCAGTCTTGGTGGCGAGTGCTTTTACCTTCTGAGACATCTGTCTTGATTCTTGTCCCATTGCTTCCCCGGGTGGCTGTGATCACAGGAGAGTGCTATCATAAGTAGCTGTTCCCTTCACTTGCCCAATGGATCACACACACACTAAGGTTTCTCACCCAGGTTTTGCCTCTGTGGCCTGCATCACTGATGATGTAAAATGTATTTTCTTTTCCTTCCTTCCTTCTTTCTTTCCTTCCTGTGACTTTTTGAGGTAGAGTTTAGCTATGTAGTCTGGCTGTAAAGCTCTGTACCACTGTGCCCAGCTAGAATTTTCTGGTTTGTGTGCATATAGATTTGTGGGTTTTTATTTGAGGACAGAGTAATTGCGTTCTCAAGAAATCCATAATATAATACAAGGGTAAGAAGTGAGTTGTTAATAGTCATGTGATGGAGTTGCCAGTACCACGGCTTGCACACATGATGGGGACAAGGAAACAGGAATCGAGATGTGGGGGATTGTGGGAGATGCTTTGGGTTATCAACGACTCCTTTCTACACATCAGATAATCAAAAGCAAATGCTTTTGATTTTCTTGGTAAAAAAAAAATTAAACCTACTCACTTTGAGCATGTTCTAACAGAAAGGATGACTGGTATTAAAGCAGTGGTTGGGGAATTATCTGAAGGACATTCATTTCTCTGTGTATCTGTACATCTCTGTCCTACCTACCCTCCTTGAGATACAGCAAAGAATGGCAAAAATGGAACGGGGGGGGGGGGGGGGGCGGGAGAGTACATAAGTAAAATAGTTTACACTTTCTTATGTAAGTCATTTCATTGTAATTTTGGTTACATTCCCATAGAAAATACTTTGTGGGGGTTGGGGATTTAGCTCAGTGGTAGAGCGCTTGCCTAGGAAGCGCAAGGCCCTGGGTTCGGTCCCCAGCTCCGAAAAAAAGAATCAAAAAAAAAAAAGAAAGAAAGAAAGAAAATACTTTGTGTTATTAACAGCATTTACCCCAGACCCATAAATGCTATCATTTTAAAGGACAACCTGTGCTTGACAGAGCTTCTGAGTACTGTATTTCACACTTCCACACCCTCTCTCAAACACACAGCCAAACAGAGGAGTCCTGCATTTTCAGGTCCCGATTTGCAACTGCACTGGTTTATCAAGGTGCATTTGAGAGGGGACATTGCACAGATAAGACCAGGCTCTGTGTGTATTGTCTCACTCAGTCACTTACATCTTGGGCTATCATAATGGGTTTCATGTGCGTACATGTTTTTAACCAGAACTTTCTCCCTTGATATTAGCCATTTCAAAGCACTTGATCTCCTCGCTGGTCTTATACTAGCGTCTGGCTTTCAACACTTTCAGTAGCCAGCTGATTCTAAAGCACTCTTTGCTCCAAGTCAAATAAACACACACAAAAATCCCATGATTAGTGAGCAACTTGAATTCTAAAAGCAAAGGTGTTCTTGATTGTGTCCGGGTCACTCCTGTATCTCTCAGCATCCATTCAAGCTTCCACTTATAGGTTGTCCATTCAGTCATCAGACGGATGCATGGTATGTCCTGTGTAGATTCACAAATATATGAGAAATAGTGCCTGTATTCAGGAAGAAGAGTCATAGACCCACCACCATTACTTTATGGCAATGTGGTGGGCATGTTGGTAAGTCATTCTACAGATATCTGTTGAAGAGAGAACAAGGGGATCCAGTACTTTTGGGGACATACTCAAGTTTCAATATTATGTTTAGAGAGACAGTCTTTGTCGGTGCCCCCACCGACACGGTACCAAGAGCCGGGCATAAGCCTGCAGGGTTAAAAAACACACATATTCGGGTCATTCCTGTTAAGAGAATGCCAAATCTGTAGCTTTATTCACCCAATATATACCTCAAGTTCACTGGGTGGAAAATTCCAGGAAGCACAGTGGGAAAAACTGGCTTAGGGCCTCAGAAACAAAAGACTGCCCCAAATTTACTGGGGAGAAATCCAGGAAGACCAGCCTAAGTCCCAGGAACAAAGACTGAGAACAAAAGACAGGAACTAATGGACCATCGCCCTGGTGTATGCCAGGGTGTGTTGCTATGGGACCAGGGCATTCCTTTGTTAAGAACAAAAGGTTTCTACATGCATCAGCAGAGCTTCAGCTGGGGTCAAATCACTTCAGGGGACCCAGCAGGGTCTAACAAGTCTCAAAGAAACACAAAAATAGATATGCAAGTAAAAACCATGAACTATAAAGCGATCATGAGAAATTACCAGGCATGACATCACAAATTGCTGCATGTTACTGTTAGAAGTTAATCTGATAAATTTCCTGTTTCCTGGTTTAATGTAAGAAAGCATCTGCAGTCTCTCTATCAGCAGATATGAAGTCTCTCTTAGTTCTGAAGGCTGGAAAGAGGAGAGTCCTGAATGGAGCACCACTCTGACCAGGCAAGTTCCAGTTGTCCCCTGGTTCCCCTTTCCTGGTGGCTGTCACATGTACCTCACACCAGCACAATAAGACAGCCTCTGTCTTGTGCTCATTTCTAATATTTCCTGTTTTTGTTACCCTGTCTTCTCTTCTCTTCTCTTCTCTTCTCTTCTCTTCTCTTCTCTTCTCTTCTCTTCTCTTCTCTTCTCTTCCTCTGTCTCTGTCTCTGTCTCTGTCTCTGTCTCTGTCTCTGTCTGTCTGTCTCTCTCTCTTTCTCTCTCTCCTTTTTTGAGATATAATTTTACTAGGCTATTCATGAATTCTTAATCTTCTTGTCTCAGACTCACAAGTGCTGGATGGTGTAAGTTGGGCACCACTGCCAGCTCCCTCTAAGTTTTGAACCCATAGTAGGATCTTGACTTACATATCTCTTCCATATTCACAGCCACATGATTTATTCCAATCTCAATGTCTGTTTACCTTGAGTCCCCCAAAAGCTCATCAGTATTCGGTACAAGAGGAAGATGATAGGGGAAGAGTTGAAATGAAGGGTGGAAAGCAATTATCATGCTAGGTGTGGCGGTGCACTCTTGCTATCCCAGAACTTGAGAGGTTAAGGCAGGCTCATGTCTTGTGAGCTGAAATGTAGCTGGGTACACAGTGAGAATCGGGACATTCTGCCTACATAGATACATGCTATCGGGGGTGGGGGATGGGGAAGCAAGCAAAACATTTTTGATAAACAATTGAAACTGTTGTAGTTAAAATATCTTACGTGATGTTTATTTTAAAAAACACAATCACGATAACCAGGCATAGCAATGCATGAAGTCCAGGCTGAGGCAGAAGATTGTGAGAATGAGACTATCTTGGCTGCAGAACAAGACCCCTTCCTCAGGAACCAAGACCCCACCCCCCAAACCAGAACAAACAACAACAAAATTCCACAAGTATGTGAGAGCCCCGATAGGGCCTTGGAAGGAACCCATGCAAGCCAGTGAGTCTGAAACGTAAGAGTCAGCGGCATTGCTCTGAAGGTCAGAAAAAGTGAATGGACACATGAAGAGGGGCCTAGAAAGGAGTGGAAAGTATCTAAGATGAAAGGACAGCAGACGTGGAGCTTGAGAGCTGCTGGGATAAGAGGCCTTTGAGCAGTAAAAATGAAGAGGAATGCTGGGCTGGGACTGGGCTTTAGACATGGTAGGACCCTGTCCTCCACCTGCATTTAAAGTACCCTGGTGTGTTTGGTGTCAGGCTCTGCCGAAGTGACCTACCAAAGGGACTGATAGTGCATAATGAAAATTGCCTCCCTGACCCGGTTTAATTTAAAAAGCCAGAAGTATTTCGGCTTTATACACATTTAAATTCCCAGGCCATAATCTGGAATAGCCACAGGAAATTAGGGTCAGAGGTCTCCTCAGTTCTGGTCACTGAACCGTTATGTGCATAAACACATAATAACTCCAAATCACCACATCACTGCCTTCTCAATAGCAGACCAAAGTCAGCATGTCCTCTCTTTGCAAACCTTTGAATTATTAAGAGAATAGAATGCCCTATGCTAGTAAGAACTTCTCAGCTGAGATCTTAGGGAGAGAGAATTTCATTAAGCAAGAGTGTTCTGTTGTGACTTGACTGTAATCACCTGGCCCTCCTCCAGACATCCTAGATCAGAATCTGGGAGAGGGAATCAATACCATTAATGGAACCTTTATGTAAGGGGCATATGGACAGACACACACAGGCACACCTATGCCTGCGCCCATGCCCGCCCTCGTCCACACCCATGGCCGCCCTCATGCATACATGTGTGTACCTCAGCTGATGAAGCGCTTGCTTGGAAAGTATGAAGACCCATCCTTGATTCTCTAGTCCCCGGAATACATGTGAAGAACCAGCATGGCAGTATACACATATAGTCCAAACTCGAGGAAGGAGGAGGCAGGAAGGTTCCTAGAGCCCAGTGGCCATCAATTCTGCCTAGTCAGTTATTGCCAGAGCAGTGAGAGACGATGTTTCCAAGCGCATGAATGACATCCCTACAATGACATCTGAGATTGACCGATGGCCTCTGTGTGTATGCACTGGAGCAACACAAACAGAAGAAAAATTCCAGACACTTCTACTGGGTAATGAGTTTCTGAGGCTTGATTGACACTTTCCTAAAGTAATATCCAAACTTCCAAGTCAGTGGGATGGGAATGCCAGATGACTGTTTCGTGGTGTTAGGTCAGGAATTCTTCCCTTGGAGATGTGATTGCCTTCCTTAGGAAAGAGTCACCACACACATTAAGATTTTTTTTTTTTTGTCTTTGTGTCTTCTGCCACATGAGGACCACGCCTTCTTCTCCTCTGAAGCACAATGTTGGAGGTTCTTGCAAATTAGAACCTTTCATGTGTTCTCCTCGAGACTGAGAGAAAGTAGTTCTGCTCTCTTAAGTTACCCACTTCTATCACAACAGCACAACGGGGCCTCAGAGAGGAAGAAATGATACAAATCAGTCTGTAACTAGCAGTGTGAATCATTCCTTACCATTCCTGATCAGTCTGAACTCCTGCAAAGCGAAGGTGGCGAGCTCTTTCACAGTTATGAGAAGAAACCTTCCTAGTGAAGTGAGACTGCTCCTAAAATGCCCAATTTCCCTTTAAGATGGGCTTTAACCAAAAGTGATCTAATTACTGCCTGTTTCATGTTGCTATTTCTTTCCATAGGGAATACATATTATGTCCAAAGATCGCATAAAAATGGCCGTAAAATATTGCCGTTGGTTAAGTCTCAAGAAATGTTATCATAAAAAAATGTTTCAGGAGGAGATGGTTTTAGTGAAAAATTTTACCCAAACCACACCGCCAAGTACCAGGAATGCCTGTTTTGGTATTAGCAGTTCTTCTGCCTGCTGTAAATAGCGTTTTTTCATTTAGAAGGGTCCCTGACAGACAGCTCCTTTAAAAGAATGTGACAAGGACATTAGAGGGCTCCCTTTGTTGGTCGGGGACACTGCAAGCTGCTAATTTTGTTTGGCAATAATTATTAATCTTGAACTAGCCCTGAATGAAAAGTGGAAACCCTTCCTTGTATAACTTTCTCCTTCGGGGTCTGATTAGATCCCAGGGGATGTTAAAGAATTCTGCATAATTTTTCTTTTTCTTGCTGGGTTTCAGACTTTATTTATTTAAAACAATAGGCATTTATCTACTTTCTGTAAAAGGACAAGAAAGTCCAAACTTCCTTTGTGTTTCTTTGGTACATGGCTTTCGTGGAGGAATCTCCAACCTTGCTGTGTGCTAGAGTCCTAGGATCCTGTTCACCGTTCCCGTTTCTGTAGGTCCATGCTTGGAATTTTAATGAAGTTCCTTGGCCAGAGTCCTGGAATCTGTATTTCAGTCAGCTTCTCTAGAGAGCCCGAGGAATGAATTTGATGGACACTGAAGGGGAAACATCTAGTTTCTTTGGAAAGTTAATCATGTCAAATGATGTTTTGCTGGCACACACAGGTGAAAGGATGTTTGGCTAAAGCAAACAAGCAAAAGGACCCTTGATAAAGGAGTATAAACCTGGCCCCGGAGACAGTGGGAGACGAGCACTGAGCATTGGTTTGGTTTGCTCTGCCTCGCTATTCTTTACTAAAGACAGGCATGTAGAGGCTCACCTTACATAGCGTCGTTGAGTTCCACTTGTGGTAACATTTCCATTGAGAGAAACTCACCCAAAACTGCTCATGAGGTTCCTGAAGCAGCTCGCTGCTTCCACAGCCTTGCCTCCATTTGGTTGGTGAGCCTTGAGGTTTCTTCAGGCTTGAACTATGGATTCTGGTTCATGTGTGGTACCTCCCTGCCAAGAGGACGGTCTGCAGCTGCTGAGTCATATTTGGTGTTTGCTACGGAACTGAACTGCTGACAAAGAAGATTGAGCTCGCCCCAAAGAACTATTACTGAACAGGTCCACTTCCCCCATGTCCTAATAACTTTCCTCTTCCACTACCTTTGCTGGTTGATGTGCTAGAGGGGAGGTTGAACCCTTATTAAAAGTAGGTTGCAAAAAATGTATACCTATAGGGCATTTACATTTGGAGTTATATTGTATTGACATACTATTTCCCTAAGCTTTTAGGAATCTCACATAATCTGAGGTCACAGCCCAAGAACAAATAAGTCAACTAAAGGTATAGTATCTCCTTTTTTTTTTTCCTGTCAGTAACCATAGGTTCTAAATTCAGCTCCTGTGTTTGATGTAGATCGGGTCATAAATGGTCCCCAGGCCTGCTCCTACTGTAGCAGTATTAGGGAGCGAAGGATCTTTTGGGAGATAATACCTTGTGAAAACTCCTTGTGTACTTGAAGGCAATTGTGGGACCTCCAGTCCTCAGTTCTCATTGTTTTTCTCTGGCTTTTTCTGTGGTAATCTTTACTGTACCATTCACCCCTTCCACAACTGTTGCCTTAAGATAGGCTCCTGTGGTTTGAATAAGAATGGCCCCCATAGGCTCATCTATTTGAGTGCTTAGTCACCAGAGACCACTCTGGTGGTCTTGTTTGAAAGGATTACAAGGAATAGGGGGTGTGGCTTTGTTGGAGTAGGTGTGGCCTTGTAGGAGGAAGGGTGTCATGGGGGGAGGGCTTTGCATTTTCAAAAGCTCATGCTTGGGCCCAGACTCTCTGTCTCTCTGTCTGTCTTTCTCTCTCTGTGCATGGATCAGGATATAGAACTCTTAGCCACTTCTCCAGCACCACGTTCACTTCTGCACCACCATGCTTCTCTCATGGTGGTAATGGACTATCCCCTAAAACTGTAACCCAGATCCTAATTAAATGCTTTCTTTTCTGAGAGTTAACTTGATCGTGGTGTCTCTTCATAGCAATAGCACAGTGCCCCTAAACAATGGATCCACGTAGTCATAGGCTGGAATCTCTAACACTATGATCAAAAACAAATGTCTCCTCTCCCTCCTTTAAGCTCACTCCATTTTCCTGTGACTGTCTCCTCTCCTCTCTCTCTTTTTGAGACAAGGTCTTACTGTATCATTCACGCTATCCCAGAACTTCTATGTAGCTTATTCTGTCCTTGAAATTTCATGGTCCTTATGTTTCAGTACCCAAGTCTAAAAACAGGAGGCACCCTACATGTACCTTTTCCTCTTTATAAATTAATAGTCTTGGGTGTTGTGCTACAGTAACAGAAAACTGGTAGCATGATACACAATCTTCTTCACTTTCCTGCGCTTTATGGTTCCCAGGTCCCTTTCATAAGCACCATTAAATGAGTATGAACTAGCAAATACTTCTCATTTGTCAAATTCTGGAGTGTGAACTCCCAAGAGAAGAATGGCCAGATATTCTGTAGTTCTGGGGAGGAGGAACTTACATCTTTGTAAAAGAAAACCACATCTCTACCTTATTGATGATAACAGTGAAGAGTGTCCCCCTAGAGAGGCTGACTTCATGAAAATTTCAGAGTCCTTGGGTCAGTGTTTGTTCCTCTCCTAAAAGGAAGGAAGCATGAGCTTCTGGGCTGAGAGTGCAGAATGAGCAGAACTTGTTAACACAGCTTTATTCTCTCTCTCTCTCTCTCTCTCTCTCTCTCTCTCTCTCTCTCTCTCTCTCTCTCTCTTTTAAAGGCAGAAGTAGAAACCACAATGGTTTCTTAAGAGAACAGCAATACGTATTTTGAAGGAAATCCTGTCTCTTTCCCCTAAGTGTATGAAGGTAAAGGTACCATTTGTCATACTATAATTGATTTGGTGCCCATCCTGGGCTTGGGGCAGTAGCATGTAAACTAATGGGATTCCATACAGTCCTTTTCTGCCATATACCAAACTCTGAGGCACTGGCTCTTACATAGATGGGGCAAAGGAGGATTTAAAGTGTCCAGTAGAAAGGGTTACTGGTTTTTAGGAATCTGTTTCTTTGAATGTAAGCATTTATTTGTCTAGTAAGGTTTAACTCTCTTGGAAATATTCTGAACAGAGGGATGGAGCTATCGCTCTGTAATTTTTGTGTTACTGAGTTTGAGTCTTAGAACAAGTTCTGATTTCCTTCTTATTATTTCTGTATATCTGGTTGTGTGTGTGTGTGTGTGTGTGTGTGTGTGTGTGTGTGTCCGCGCGCGTGCGCATGCACATGCACATGCACATGTTGAGGCCAAAGATTTATCATAGGCATTATTCCTGTGATGTTGTCTGCCTGTCTTTCCTTCCTTCCTTCCTCCCTCCCTCCCTCCCTCCCTCCCTCCCTTCCTTGTCCCAGTGAAACTCCCCTAGTAGGGTGGCTGGGGAGATTGATCAACACATTATCTGTCTCTGCCTCCCAGAGCTACAATTACAAACGTGTGCCACCTTTTTAACATGTAGAGTCTGGGGATGAAACTTATGTCCTGGTACTTGCATGACAAGAGTTTTGCCAACTGAGCCTTATTGCCAGCCTCACTGGTACCAGGAATGGGTCATGAAATAAATGTTCTGTCAGAATGGTTTATTCACGTCGAATGTGCTCTGCAACCTCTGCTGACAGCCATCTCCCCGAGTACGTGCGACAACCAGGCCGAATGTGTCAGCGATGAGTCTCAGGCACCTGTGACACATGTTATCACAGGTAGGACTCCTGTTTTGATGTTTGTAGGGCTATACCTCCTCCAGGCAAAACCTGCAGGGCATGAAGAAAACAGATTCAGTTAGGACCTTAGCCTAAGCAGCTGACTTGAATCTACTGCCAAGTAGGGAGGAATCTGGTGCACGTTCTGAGCGCCTTGGCCAGCCTGCGAGGCTAAAGCTCAAGCTCGCCTCTGTACCGCCCCCCACCACCCACCCAGTACGGACAGTTTTCTTATTTTTGTTTTTGTTGTTCCTTTCTTGTTTTATTTAAAAGTCAGATTCCTTCCTTGAAGGGCAGTAAACATGTGAGCTCTGCACATGCGCAGGAGTGAGGAAAAATTAGCTGAGGAAGTTGAGGATGTGTCAGGCCACCTTTCCTGAAGTTGATCCCTGGACATCCGAGCCACTGTGTTCTTTTGGCCCGTCTTCAACCGAGCACGTTGTGTGGTGCCAAGCCTCAGGATACCAAAGAACTGCTTACAAAACACTCGCTCCTTCACAAGAAGCAGAACGCTTTAGCCAAGATAACATCCCTGCCAAGAAATCTCACATAGGGTAAGATAAAAACTGAAAGCTCCAGTCCTTGAGAGTGAGTTCTTGGTAGAAAAAAAAAAAAAAAAAGCACAGTACGTCTTTCTCCGCATCCAGATGCCAAGATTACTGGCATGAGCCACTGTACTAAGCTAAGATCTGGATATCTCAACAATGTAGTTCACCTTTCTGTGTGGGTGGGCATCTCCCTGTCCAGCGAGGGTCTGGGAGTAACAAAGGCAGGAGGAAGATGAGTCTATACTTTTGCTTCCAGTCTTCCTCTTTAAGTTGGGCGAGTCCCACCTCACTGTCCTTGGACTAGGATTCACACCACTGGCTGGCTTCCCTGCTTTGTGTGTCTTAGAGCTTAGCTTGAATTCTACCACCTGCTCCTCTGGTCTCCAACTCACAAGGAGGTCTTGGAATTAACAGCCTTCACAATTTGTGAACTACTTTTTCATAATCTTACTAGGAAATATATCTAATATACATTGTATATATCTATATACGTTTGTGTGTGTGTGTGTGTGTGTGTGTGTGAGAGAGAGAGAGAGAGAGAGAGAGAGACAGAGAGAGAGAGAGAGAGAGAGAGAGAGAGAGATTTAATTTAAATAGGGGCAGCAAACAGAAAACAGGGTAGAACTGAGGAAATTAAATAAAAGAAGGGAGTATGATCCTGAAAGTTCATGGTAGGAAAATCTTGTATGACAGTGCTCACAACAATCCGAGAGTCATGAGTTGAGCATTTGACCTTCTGTGCCAGGAGACATGGTGGCTCTTGCCTTTTCATTGTTCCCACTTTCTTCTGAGGTAAGCCTGTGGAGTCCAAACAAGGAGATACATTTATGCTTGGAGATCACGGTCTACACAGAATACACTGTGACCTACTTTGAGGGTCCAATACAACTCCCCAGGAATCCTTGACAGCTATGGCTCCATGCCAGTTGGTGCCTAGCAATTGCCATTTATTCAAGGACATTCCTAAGCTGTGTGGTCCACTTGATTTCTTGTAGAAATCTCCATATTATTATAAAGTTCAAAGCCAATTTAACTTTTATCGCCCCAAATTTTCTGTCCTCAATAATAAGTTAAGGATTGTCACAGGCCAGTGAATATCCCTTCCTTAATTTATTTTTGTTTGAGAATTTCATATATTTATATAATGTGTTTTAATAAAATCTACATTCCATCCTTTTTCGGTTTTTTCCTATTTCCCCTACCATTCTTCTTTTCCAACTTCGACTTCAGTTTTTTGTTTTTGTTTTTTTTTCTTAAAAAAAAAAAAAAAAAAAACAAAAAACCTGACAATGTCTACTTAGGGCTGTTTTATGAATGTGAGACCAGCTAGTGCAGCATGGTCAGCTTTTCATTGGTTCTTGACTGATCAATAAAGATGCCAGTGGCCAATGGCTCGACAGAAGAGGCGGGACTTCCAGGTTCTCCCAGGCAGTCAAGGAGGCTCAGGAGGAGGAAAGGGATTTCACCACACTTTGGAGATCTCGGGTTTACTGGCCACTGGCTACTTCCCTAGGCAGAGATTAGAAATGCACCTAAGCTGAGGGCAAATGTAGGATGTTCAGCAAGGAGAAGGTAACTGGGCGACTAAAGGCAGATTTAGAGTGTTAAGCTGGGAGTGACGTAAGGGCACATTAGCCAAGGGAGGCTTAGAAATGCCCGGCCACTGAGCTAAAAATCATATTAACAATAAGATACGGTATGTGTGAATTTCATCTGTGGATCCAAGGGAAACAGGACAGTGTCTGGTTTGCACGGTCTATCTGGAGTTTACAGCAGGGTAGTAGAAACTAAAACCCTACCCGACCTCCCACCCTATCTTCATCAGCTATCTATACAACACCTTGCTAGTCGGTGAGAATCCTCCGGCTTCTCCTCATCGGTCCTGGAATTTGAGCTACACCTGTAGTCACACCTGCCATCAATTGTGTTCGGATTCGGATGTTACATTTCTATTTTCACTGCGGTAGGTTAAATGAAAATGGCCTCCCACAGACTCATACACGTTTGGCTGGCCTGTTCCCAGTTGGCGGACCGTTTAGGAAGGCTTGGGTAGCGTGGATTTGTGTGGAGGGGGTTCAGTAGGGATGGCTTTGATATTTCAAAAGCCCGTGCTAGGCCCAGTGTTCCTCTGTTTGCCTCTGATTTGGGGCTAAGATATAAGCTCTCAGCTACCATTCTGGAGCCGTACATGTACATGCCTGCCCGATGCCATGATGGTCACAGATGCATGCCCTCGGTTAACTGCTTTCGTCTTGGTCGTCCTGGTGTTTCTGCACAGCAACAGAGAGCAGTAGCTTGGAGAGTTACTCAGAAAAATTTAGGATCATCACCCACGTAGCTTTCCTTGCAGCCCAAGTAGCAGAGGCAGAATTTGAGTCTTGATAGGCTGGCTCTTGAGTAATCAAGCCAGGGATGTCGAGTAATCAAGATAACTCTGAAAGAGAAAGAAATGAAAAATAAAAATAAAACAACAGGAGAATGAAGACTTTTACCTCTGTGCGTTTCTTTCCTGGACAAGAGGGAGAAAGAATGGGTCAGGATGGAGTGACAGCGACCATGAGGTGGAGCTAAACCGAAGGCCAGAACATGCCAAAGGCAAGAGAGTCAGTGTTCACCAGAGAAGGCACCGAGAGTCAGAGGATCTTAAAGTAGGGAGAGCAAGGTCCAGTGGGCTTCCCTCCAGCCCCCCCCACCCCCCCCCCCCCCGTGTCTCCCTTCCCAGGATGTGAATGGCCTGGAGTACTTAGCTGTAGGTGGACAGAGTGATACGGCTTTCTGCTATTTTCCTGAAACCGTCGTTCCTGAAACCACAAAGTCAGAATCCTGCTGGGGTTTCTCCATGCACCATAGTCATTTATACCAGCATCCTCATCAGGAACAAATGGATAACACCTATGTACGGCACGCAGATTTAAAACAAATGGATAACACCTATGTACAGCACGCAGATTTAATGACTCAAAGGGTGCTCTTTGCATTGCAGGGTAGAAAGACATCTCTGCACTGTCCCCCTTTCCCCCTTTTTTATTCTGTGTAGGCTCCCTGGCTACATCTGGAAACCTACTTAAGTCAGGAGCTGATTTGCAAGAGAAAAGTTTTTCCTCATAGCATGGGGATCCCTACACAGAGTAAAGTCCAAAGAGATGACAAAACCAGGCAAAAAAAAAAAATATTGGCATTTGAAGGAAGAGCAGTCCAAATAAACAATTGAGACTAGGGATATTACTAAAAACAGCCAGTTCTCCGGATACTACTAAAAGCCGGGGGTTAGAGGCTAGTGGGAGATAAGGGCCACTTCAGAGTTTGTTTATATCTGTTGCAGACCCTAGTCTCTGGTTTTAACAGCTATCATCGTTCACCCTTGTTTTGAGAAGAACATTTCTTGCAAAAGAATCTTTATGGTTCCTTCAAAAGAGGAAGTCAGACCAAATAATCTTGCCTGAAGTAGTTACACTTGGAAATAAAATCAATATACCAATCTGATCTATTTTGTCCTAGTGTGGTCAATTCTCTCTCTCTCTCTCTCTCTCTCTCTCTCTCTCTCTCTCTCTCTCTCCACACACACACACACACACACACACATTCTTATATATAGTTACGTACACACAGCATGTCTCTGGAAATACAAAGGTTGAAATAGTAGCATTTACACACATATAGACCCCTATATGTGGCAAAAGAAAAATGCAGTATATACTTTCTCCCGTTGTTATTTTATACAAATGCAAAATCATATGCCTTACTTCTCCCTTAAGGTAACTTTGAAAAACTACCTTTCATAGTACATATAAAATGACTTAGTTTACTGGCTCCGTAGTGGTGGTAAACTGAAACAGTATTCTACAAATGGACTAGTTCCCCTGTTGTTAGGCAGTTGAGAGACCCTGGACCTCCATGATAACAATGCTACTGTGATCATTATTTACAGGTGTCTGTTTTCTTGGTCAAAGGAAACAGGGCTAGGGAGAGAGCTCCTTCAGTAAAATGCTCTGATTTGAAGTGATATCTGGACTGGTCTTAAAGCAATAAGAACTTGATTTTAGGAGAAGAGGTTTAGGAGAAGGGAAGGGAATGGCCATTTTAGTCTGGTATAATAGCAGGAAAATTTATCTAAAGAAGCAAGGGATGATAGCTTAGAGAAGGAACCAAAGACGTAGTGGCTGCACCAGTTACTACTCTCAATGGGTTGGCAGATACCTGTGAATCGCAACTTAAGGAGGAAAGGCCTGGTCTGAGCTGGTTTGAGGGTGCAGTCGGTCATGTTTGGGTGCATGGCAAGGCACATCGGTAGGAGCTGGAGGCACCCGGCCACCCAGTTTTCACAGTCAGGAAGCAGAGTTATGAGTTCTGCTCAGCTTGCTTGGTCATTTCTGTCCCCTCTAAGACCCCAACCCATGGAATGTTGCCGCCTACAGTTAAAGCAAGTCTTCCCACCTCAATGAACCCAATATAGATAATCCATCACGGACATGTGCAAAGGCTTGTCTACCAAGCGTATCTCAATCTTGACCAGTTGACAATTGATGTGAATGAGCACAGGGATGAGGGGCTGTGTTTTCTTGAATGAGACCGTAGTGCTTGGATAGCATTGGCATGTGGAAAACACATTTTTCCGAAACATAAATGTTCTTGATACAGAGTATACTGCGGCCAGAAGGTACAAACGTCTATTTGGATCCTACCTGGAGTCAGTAATACACAGACTTTTATTTCCTCTAAGACACAGCTCAAATATCACAGCATTTTCTATCGTTGTGGTATGATTTAAGGTCAGAAAGCCTTAAAATTCTACTCCAAGAACGTTTTACTCTAGTAAAGATGAACAAAGAATAAGAGATATTATTCCAAAAATGCAATTATTATTATAAGTTATAATACAAATAATAATTTCATTATAAATTATACTATCCACCAAGTTTTTTTAAATTCTTTTTAATCATTTTTTAAAAGTCAAGTCTTTATCCTCCTCCCAGTCCACCCTCCAACAGTTGCTCATCCCATTCCTCCTCTCCCCCATCTCCAAGAGGATGTCCCCACCCTCATGCCCCCACCCTAACAGGCTTCCCCACTCCCTGGGGCCTCAAGCCCCTCGAAGGTTAGGAGCATCTTCTCTCACTGAGGCCAGACCAGGCAGTCCTCTGCTGTATATGTGTCAGGGGCCTTGTACCAGTAGTGTATGCTGCCTGGTTGGTGGCTCAGTGTCTGAGAGATCTTGGGGGTCCGGGTTAGTCGAGACTGCTGGTCGACCCTCCTCACCCTCTTCCTCAGCTTCTCCTAGTCTTTCCCTAACTCAACCACAGGAATCCCTGACTTCTTTCCATTGGTTGGGTGTAAGTATCTGCTTCTCTGTCAGCTACTTGTTGGGCCTCTTGGAGTGCTGCCATGCTAGGCTCCTGTCTGTGAGCACACCATAGCATCGGTAATAGTGTCAGGCCTTGGAGCCTCCCCTTGAGATGGATGGCAATTGGGGCCAGTTGCTGAACCTCCTTTCCCTCAGTCTCTTCTCCATTTTTGTCCCTGCAGTTCTTTTAGACAGGAACAATTCTGGGTCATAGTTTTTGACTGTGGGATGGCGACCCCATCCCTCCACTTGATGCTCTGACTTTCTACTAGAGGAGCACTCTACAATTCCTTCTCCCCACTGTAGGGCCTTTCATCTAAGGTTTCTCCCTTTGAGTCTCTCACCTCCCAGGTCTCTGGTACATTCTAGAGGGTGCCTCCACATCCCACCTCTCCAGTTGCCTGCTACCATTCATTCTGCTGGCCCTCGGGGCTTCTCTCTAGAATACTCATCAATACCTTTAACTCACTTAACAGAGTCTTGAATCATTCTTTTGAAGCAACATTTAAGCACGAACTTTTAAGAAGCATCCTTATTTTGAATGCTAAGTGGTAAAATTTTTAACATAAGTTATGTGATATAATATACCCATTCATCAATTTAAAAATCTTAAAAGAATAAAGAATTCTATTTTTCTAAGAACATCATGAGGATGGCAATATTTTTGGCCTGAGAAATAAAATCATGTCCTTTTTAACTACTAGAATGTGCCTGAGGCAGGCTAAGTTTATGTATAAAGTGTTTATTTAGCTCACAATTCTGGAGACAGAGTGGACCCCCCTGGTTGGTTGAACCTTCAGTGAGGACCTGGCAGTAGATGGCTTTGTAGAGAGGAAACCACTTCAGGGCAAGGAGGCAGAGAGTGAGTCAGGAGCAAAGCTCGTTTGTTAAAACTCTCTGAGCCATCTTTCGATGATTAACCTCAAACATGAATTTGATAAGATCAGAAGTCGTCTGAGAGATGAGTGAGTCCCTATGCATCCCTATGTGTGGTTATATTGGCTATAATTCTTCGGGTTAGAAGGCCTGCCCACTGTGGGTACCATTCCCTGGACTGAAGATTTGAACTGTACAAAAGGGAGATTGTTAGTTGAGTAAAAGCATTCATCATGCTTAGCTTCTTGACTGTGGATGCACTGTGCCTGATTTAAGGCTGCCTTGCCCACCATGATGGACTGTACCTTCACACTGTGAGCCCAAACAAAGTGGTAATTCCCTAAGTTACTTTTGTCAGGTTATTTTTATCCTAACAAATGAAAAAGTAACTAAAGCAAGTCCCATGATAGCTATTCACTCTGCCAAGGACACCTATGGTCTAAGACTCTCCCACTAGAGAGTAAAGGTTTCACTTCATCTACTAATACTTGTATCATGACCAAGCTGTCACTAGTAAGCCCATGGGGGAAGTACTACATCCAAACCATATCAATGTTTATGATGCTAAATTTTCAAATCATAAAGTATTCATTTTTAGCCAGGGTATAATCTTAGCACCAAAGAGGCTCATTCAGAATAATTGTGTGTGTGTGTGTGTGTGTGTGTGTGTGTGTGTGTGTCTGTGTGTCTGTGTGTATATATGTCTTTCTGTGTGTACCTAAATATACAGTATGCACATGCATGTAGAAGCAACATGATGACGTGTTAATCACATTCTACCTTATTTTTAGAAGTAGTGTCTTCTACTAAACCTGAAATTTACTAGCTTGATGGCCAGCAAGTTCAATAGTCATTCCTGCCTGTTTTTCTGGCTCTGTATTACAAATTGTACTAGTCAGGGTTCTCTACAGTCACAGAACTTATGGGTAGTCTCAATACAGTAAGGGAATTTGTTGATGACTTACAGTCTGTAGTCCAACTCCCCAACAATGGTCAACAGCAGCTGTGAATGGAAGTCCAAGGATCTAGTAGTGATTCAGTCCCACAAGGCAGGCAGGTAGAGAGAGGATCTTCCTTCTTCTAATGTCTTTATGTAGATCTCTAGCAGAAGTTGTGTCCCAGGTTAAAGGTGTGTACCACCACGCCTGGATCTGGGACTTGCTTTGTTCCAGATGACCTTGAACTCAGAGATCTCCTTGCCTTAGTCTCCTGGGATTCATAGCCACTATGCATCAAGATCTCCATACCAAGGTCCAGGTCAGAAACTTGTATCTCTCAGCCTCAAGATCAGGATCACAGGTGAGACGTCCAATTCTAGACTGTAGTTCATTCCAGACATTGGAATAGCCAAGTTGACAACAAGGAATAGCCATTGCCAAGAACATTGCCATATATAGTTTTTCATTGATTTCTGGGGCTCACACTCAAATCCTTGTGCTCATGTAAGCATGTTACCAACTAAGCTGTCTCTGGAACTCAAGAGAGTTAGAGAAGGATGTAGAATGTGGAATAGGTTTTTTTTTTTTCAATTTTAGAATCAAGCAAATAAGACTTAATTAAAATAGAAAAATATCCCTAATATTTTACTTGATTACTAAGGATTCTGAATAAATCTTAATGTGAAGCTATATTTTGGTGGTATTTGTAACTAATCCATTTAAAAATGGGCACACTTGCAGTATGATCAAGAGATTATGTAATGCCTCACCCATCCCTACCCCAGGAAAGGCCATGAGTGACAAGTGTGCTCTTTTGGAATGCTGCATCAACTTGTAACATCTTACCCATCTGTCTGTGGCACCTTATGGCCCTAAATAAGTTCATGGTGAGCTAAACCCTGTGGTAGTCCATCAAGTGTGAGCAGGACCAGGAATTCACGTTTGACCACTATGATGTCTATGTTACTCCAATTAAAATTCACCATTTGCTAACACTCAGGTGTGCTTGAAAGGGGGACCCCAATTTAGGCTAGCCTTCAAAAAACCCCCAACCCTGGCTCAAATCCTTCCCATTATGAAGCAGAGGATTCCTGATCCACAAAGATTGTGAGTTAGGTCATGCATTTTGCTGTGACTTATTTCATGTCAATTTGTCATACAGAATCCCAGAGCAGACCTGTTTATGTAGAGGCTCGTTCCTAGTGACTCAGAGGGTAGCTGCAAAATTGAAAGCACTACTTCTCCTAACACCAGCTTCCTGGGTTTGATAGTTTCTCTTTTGCCTGAAAACGTCACTGAGGAAACAGTGTCATAAAAAGATGGCAAGACACGTCACTGTTGCGTTAAGCTGTTCTTCGGTTGATGTCTGGCTCAAATCAGTGAAAACCCTGAAAGTGCTCTCACAGAAATGGGAGTCTATTGGTCCTTCCCCTAAATTCCAAAGATGGCAGCCAGTAACTCAGTGAGTCACATGAATAGCATGCTACAATTTCTGAGAATCGAACTTTCGAGATGACAGATACATATACAAGATAAGGCAGATAACATCTGACAAGACTGATATAATGCAGTAGATAAGCAACGACCCCAGAAACAGACGTATAATTGAAATTGCATTAAAGGAGCAAAGAGTGAAGACACAAACTATCTCATATAGTCTCTTTTATCTTTGTTTTTATCTTTGTTGGATAATTGATGTTTTTGGCCTACTCAGTTGGTTTGGGTTTATTCATTAGTTTTATGGATTTTTTTTTTTTGTTTTCCTTTTACAGATTTTAATTTGTAACCAGGCCTAATTTCTACATGGGAAAGAAACACTGCTGTAGAATCTCACATAAAATTTTTAGCTTTTTTTTTCTTTTATCATGTACTATCAGCTTCTGAAGGGAAGGCAACTCATAGGGCTAAATTCCATCTATCTTGACGGTTTTCTAAATATTGGAAATGCTATGACTTTGCAGTGTCACAGAGAGGTGTATGTGACTAGTTGCTGCCTGTGGCACTCCCTGTTTGGTTGTACAGTGGGTTCATACTCTGTGATAGCCCGGAATGTCACTACAGGTCCCTAGGGAGGTGTGGTCCACAGTTGACGATGCTGGTGAGATGTCACTGGGTGGTAAGCCTGCTGACCTCATCAGTGAATTGCTTACTCTCCTGAGGTCATAGTTCATATGGGGCTGTCAGGAAGCAGAGCTGGATGGAGAAAGTTAATAGAGGTGTATCTTTAAAGAATGTTTCTTTCTCTCCGTCTGTCTCTGTCTCTGTTTCTTCCTCCCCCTTTCCTCCCTCTCTTCCTCTCTTTTTCTTGTATACCATGACGTTAGTGTTTCCTGCTCCCTTTGGGATATTTTATCCCACTCATCACTTGCAGGCCCAGAACAATGGAATCAAGTAACCATGAAACTGTGAGGCAAAAAACAAAACAAAACAAAACAAACAAACAAACAAACAAAAAAACTATTTCTCTATTAAGTTGTTCTCTTAATATTTCATTACAGCGATGAAAGGTAGCATGTACTTGGAGAAAACCATTTAGAAAAAGAAAAATATTTTAACTACCCACTAAGAAGTATGAATGGCAAGTATTACAAACGGAGTACACTTTAGCTTGTATTTGTGTGAAATTTTTACCTTCTAATTATCTTTCTCTGAAAATGTTGGTGCTGAAGGGGCAGGAAGGCAAAGATTAAAAGATGGTGTATTATCACCTGTGCAGTATGTTCTCATGGCAACCATCTGTCCCGTCTTACCTATTATCCAGATGCTATTTGGAAACTTAAAAAATATGGCTGACAGGCAGGAAAGACGGCTCAGCAGTTAAGAGAGCTTACTGCTCTTCCAAAGACCCTGAGGTGGGCTCCGGCACTCAAACTTGGTGGCTCACAACAGCCTGCAACTCCAGGTCTGGGCGATATGGTGCCCTCTGCTGGCCTCTGTGGTTACCTGCATTATGTGGTTCACATACATAGACTCAGGGACCCGCACGCACGCACGCACGCACGCACGCACGCACGCACGCACACACACACACACACACACACACACACACACACACACACACACACAATAAAAATAAACAAATCTTAAAGAGACAAACAAGCCATGGGTCTCATGGCAAGGAACAGTTGCTTGGCAGGGTCTGTTCTAACTCTGGTGCAGACGGCTTTAGATTTCGGGAGCTGATCACTGGCTGTGTGGTGTTGAGCATTTCTGAATAGTACTGTAAGGAGTTTTGAACATGTAACTGGTGTTCCGTGATAGAAGCTAAAGCAGGCATCCTACTTACATATAAAAGAGGCTAAAACAACTTAAGAGACAGTGTCACAAGTGCCATCTAGATAGAAGGGTTAGTGTTTGTAAAGAGAGAAGTAGGCAACACAGAGTAAATATGAGGAAAGTGGCCTAGAAGCCGTGGGATCACAGATTATTGCCAGAGATAGCTCCTTAGGGACAACTGGGAATCCAGGAAGAACAGCATCTTCTGCCATGGTATTGGATCAAAATGCACACATATGTGAATTATCTGGAGTCTCAATACATCTCTATGCCTTAAAATCCGTCATAATAAATATGTAAACCCAAGATTATTACAGAAGTGAGACTCAGTACCCACAGAGGCTCACTTGGATGCCTACATGGAACCCCAGGACTAGATATCTCAGCCTTGTTTGAGTCTCATCTTAAATCACTGGTCTCTTCTATTTTAGCAGGTTCCTTTACATTCTTTCTTGTTGTAAGACACATGGAAATATACTGTATGGCAGACATTGGAAGCTCAAGACATATGAGAAAGCAAATAACCAGGCTTCAAGATAAAGTAATCAACCAGACTCAGTCCCCCATTTCCACAGTAGCTTCTGTGAACACACACCATGACCAAGCCAGCTCTCATAAGGATGACATCTAAGTGGGGCTGGATTACAGGTTCAGAGGTTCAGTCCATTAACATCCAGGCAGGAACATGGCAGCGTCTAGGCAGACACAGGACTGGAGGAGCTGCGGGTTCCACCTCTTGTTCTTGAGGTAGCTAGCAGAAAACTGGCTTCCAGGCAGCTAGGACGAAGGTAATAAAACCCACGCCCACAGTGACACACCTACTCCAATAAGCTACACCTCCTAATTGTGCCACTCCCTGGGCCAAGCATATACAAGCCATCACATAAATAAACTTGTACATATAAATTAGACAAGGTACAAATGAGCATCTATAAATTAGGAAAGGCTGCATCAGGTGAGATGGGTTCCAAATGTGAGCCAAATATCTCACATATTTCCATCAAAAGTAGATCAGCTCCTTTGTTTTGGAGTTAGCAAACCCATGAAGTTTTCTTCCTGGAAATTAGTCTGGATTGAAAATGGAAACGCATTCGGAAAGATTCATTTTAGACTTGCTAGAGAAGCAGGCAGCGTGAGCACAAAGGTGTAAGCTGGACCCCCAGTCAGAGAACTTGAAACCATGTAGCATTTTCAGGCTGGACACTGGCTGAAGGGAACTAGGGAATGGGTGAAAGTGCCTGGCGGGACTGTAGTCTTGAGAGCAGTGATCAGAGCACAGCAGAAACTAGTCTTGGAGTAATGGGACGAGTTATACTGTGGGAGTTGAATGAATTTGATGATCTGTTCTGTTCTTTGTAACGGGACTGAGTAAGGAGGAGATTGTTGTACAAGCAGTGAACTATTGTTTCTTTAGTGGCCTTTCAACCAAGCTCTTGATACTGCATAACCCAGTCCTTTTACATGGAGGGTGGACACAGGTAATGAACACATGCCTTTAAGGAGTTTTGGTCCAGTGTCCTGTAGTCCAAAGTCCAAAGCCTCCTGGTTACTCAGCCCTTGTTCAACCTTCAGTTTGAAAGTCTTAACTGTGGTCTAATTCCTTGCTTTTTGAGTGAGTCTGGCCTTTATCTCCAATCACTGTCACCATGGTGCTTATGAGAAAAAAGCCAATTCCCTTTCTTTGACATTTGAGACAAAACCATGCACACAATGGGTAGTTAAATTGAACCCTGGTTATCTCAACTGGCTGAGTCCAGTTTCCATACCCAATGAGTGATTGGTACAGGTGCCCCATTTGTATCTACTGACTTCTTAGGTAAAAAAAAAAATGTGTTCCTTCAATATGCACTTTTAGTTTAAACCATTATTTATAAAGTCCTTACATCGTTTCAATATTTTCAAGTTGTGAAACCAAGTTTTAAAGGGCCAATCTTTCTGGCAACTCTTGGTTTAAGCCAGGGTTAAACAGTAATCTGCTGCTCAGGAAAATGCCTTCTCTAACACTAATCCCTTTCACTTTGCAAGGTAGAATTCTATTTTATTTATTTTTTGACCTAGATTCTGTTCCTTGGAAGGCAAATGACTATAGATAATTTTAAAATGCTGTGCTAAATGTTGATATAAAAGAATAATTCCTCAACCACATTTATTCGGTTATCCTGCAAATCTGTCAGCCAGCAACTGTCTGCTTTTCTCCACCTTCATTTTTACCTCTGAGCAGCTCTCTCCATAGCAACTAGAAATGTCTCTGGGCTGAGATAATCCTCTCCAGCTCCCAGCACACACAGTCAAGGAATTTTAAAACGGAGAACTGGGGGACCACAAAATGCTCTCAGAAATTTAAAGGCCCAAGGAGGCTCGAGATAAATAACCATTTCTCTTTCTTGAGGTAAGTGCTGGGTTTAGAAAGGTCTGTGCTACCTACCTTGTCTCCTTTTAAAATGCTAACATAAGAGTCTGAGGCTGTTGTTTAAACCATAAATATAACCTCAGGATCTTGTCACTACCCTGGGGGTCATTATTGGCTCATCTCTGGATACTTGAGCGAGATGCTGTTAGCATTTTGCACTTCTTAAACAATTGATTCAAGACTTCGTTTTCTTCCTGAATTCTGATGGACTCTACAATGATTTCCTGTCTCTTCAGAGACTATCGTGTAGGTGGATTTATGATCCCTCTGGGGTCTTGGAAGTTTTTGGAGATAGTTCATTCTCCAGTGTCTTGGTGGATGGTTTTATTGAGCTAAAGACTAACTAGTGTTTCTTGAATGTAACTATTTTTCTCTAGGACATTGTCCTCTTCAAAGGCTTCTAACTCGGTGTGATATTGAAAATGCATTAGAAGTCTTTTTCTCTTTAATTTTCTCCACTGACTACACAGAATTTTATCGGTGTTGCAGCTCACTCTGGTTCCGGGGCATTGGCTGCAGACAAGGAGAGTGTACCCTCTTTTTTTTTTTCTACCATTTGACTGATTAGTGTAGGTATATCTTCCTGGCCACTGTGAAGTGGGACTTTCCTTCCTGGTCTTTTGGAGTTACAAGCTGCATCCAGACCCCCTGTTGTTGCCAATCGGCTCAGGCACCCAATTAGTGAGTCATTTCAGACATGTTCATGCACAGTAATTGAAGTCTTTATTTTTTCCCTTTCTACCACAGGAACCCCTCTGGTTATAAGTTTATCCTACGCAAAGCCTCCCACTCACCCCCAGGGCAACTCCAGCCAGAGAGTGGATATGTGCTTCTGGACAGAGCTCTCAGTATGGGTGGTCCTAGTGTCCCACTCCTTCAGCCTTGCTTCCTCTACTGAGACCAGCAAAGCCCTCACTCAGGATAACAGCAGAGTTGGGAGCCACAGCCTGTTAGAAGTTCTGAGAGTCCTCTCTGCTGGTGACGACAGGTCCCTCAACCATCCACAAAGTCTCATCAAGATTCTGTTGGAGAGGACTGGGTGTCCACAGAGAACAGACGGGACACAAGAAGATTGCAAGCTGGTTAGTGAAATAATGTGGGGTCGGGTACTAAGACTCTCTCCAAAGGGAATGATGGATTGCACAGAGATCATTTTTATCACAGCGAAATGACATGCAATGCTCACATGCAAGCAGGAAGTGAAGTGTGTCTCGATAATGCCCCATATCTGCCCGACAACAGCCCATTCACAAGGGATTTTCCCCCCTTGGGAAAATAGCGTTTGAGCTTTCCAGAGCCTCTCTGCTACTTTAGGGGCACTGGCTCGCTGATGAATACTTGGCCCTTCCTCCTTTCTGCTTCTCTGAGATCCTTCTTTATTTTTGACCATGGATGATGTTAGACAGAGGGTATTGATCTTCCACGAGCCAATCATAGCATCCTGATATTTGTCTAACATTCAGTTCCCAGATGTTCATTCCTAGGTACCAGGTAGTGTTTTGTTTTTTTTTTTAATGTTTGTGTGGCCCTGAGAAAATGCCTTGATAATCATTATCAGCAAGCAATCAGAGCTGCAGGAGAGAAATGCAGCATTTAGAGTTAAATCTGTTCCCAAGACTCCGGACACTTACTCCACAACCTTCCCCACAGCTTTCCTTCTCCTGACCTGACAAGTGAGCCCTACCTTGTCTCCTCACCAGAATCAGTTGTGCAGCTTACATAGTTACTGGATTAAAGGCTTCCTCCTTCCCAGGCTGAATCCTATAGTTATGTTGTTGATGATGTTTAGTTCTCTCTCCCTCCCTCCCCCTCCCTCATTTTTTATTGATTCTTTGTGAATTTCTCATTATGGACCCAAGTCTGTCATCTCTCCTTGTCCCTTTAAATCCACCCTCCGCCCTTGCAACCTCTCCAGGTTGCTTTAGCATGAAACTGGGGGGACTGCTAATCCCAGGGTTTGGTTGTTGTAGGACAAGGTCCATCAGGTTCCACTGTGGGTGTTTGGGGTCCCTGGAGGAGGTCCATCACTGTGGAGGAGAACCTGGGTCTTAAAACAACTGCCCAGCCCAGATCGATGAGGTTTGAAAGGAAAAAAATATATATTTGTAGATAAATGAAAGCATCTGTAGTCAACAGAAGGGCATGGCTGCTTCCAGAGTCAATCTGACAGACTCTCTCAGTCCTGCAGAGCTGTGGGCTGAGGATGGGGTGAGGGTGTGCATTTCCTGGCCAAATGGTTCCTGGCTTTGCTCTTCCTGTGACTGAAAAGGCCTTGCACAGATAGAATTTTTTCTCTGCTCTTTGCGAATGATAAATAACACCATAATTATTAAAACACCCAATGGTTCCCAGAGGAGATGTGTTATAATAGGCAGCGTCTGTGACGACATTAATAGATATAGATAGTAACAACAGACATCCCATTGGAAATAACCAGGAGTCAGATCTTATTAATTTCCGCTGAGAATCTGCTGCAGGGCCACGGTCTCCTTTAATGACACGGAGTGCCTTATTAAGGCTGGCTGAATATTAGTTTTGCTGGGTGAACATAAACAGGCAAGACTGTTCTCCATGTTTGGAGCTGAAGAGGAGGCAGGGGGTGTTTTATGTTGTTTTTAGTGACATTATCAAGGGTTTAGGGTGTTTAGCTTCTACTTGAATTATATCTATTCCCAGGCTTGGAAGTGCTCAGTCTAAGAGTAGTGCATCCTGGGACTGCTCACTCTCTTGCTCTGGGAAACTGAGGAGAAGGGAAACTGATAGGAGAAGGCTTGGCTCTCCTGAATATTCCTTTTGTAAAACACCTAAGAAACATTTTCCTATCCTTCATGTAAAGTCAGTCAGGAGAAAGGTCATCCAGTTGCACAGACGTTTGGGTTCTGGAGGAAACCACGGGGTTTGGCTTTGTTGTTGAGTCTGTTCCTTAATTTAAGACATATTGTTGACAGGACATGCTCATGTTAGATATTCTGTGGGAAACCAGGAGAGGAAGGAGTGGGTTCGTGTCTCTCAGTGTCTGGGGAAAGAAAGACTGAGGTGGTGCTACCGAATTCGTGAGGAGGAAAAACATGCAAAACGGAATTAGAAAACAAATCAATATGAGGAATCTGAGAACATGGGGTATTTTTTAAAAAAAAAGTCATTCGAGTTGTAGTTTAAAAAAATGAACAGTTTGGTCCTGACTCTGGCTCTCTCTCTCTCCCTCTCTCTCTCTCCTTCCCTTACTCCCTCCCTTTCTCCCTGCCTCCCCCCTCTCTTTGTAAGAATACTTGGAATGTTTTCTGTTTTTGAGTTCTGGGAATTGAACCTAGGGTTCTATGCATGATAGACAAGAGCACTGGCAGCTGCTCTGTATTCCCAGGCCCTGGATGGAGTCTTAATGGATTTGCACAGTGATTAAATGAAGAACCAACCTGCCTCCATTTTAGGCTTAAAGGCTATTTTATAGTAAAGACGAACTGGGCTCATTCCTGTTTGTAATTAAACCTCTGTTCCTCAAGGATTGTGCTCTGCCCCACCTGTAACCTTAACTACAAGTGGTTCTGCACTGCCTGTTCCAGGAAACAGCAAGCATGTCTTTGTTTCAAAACTTTGTATCTTGTGACCCTACCTTTGTTTCAGGAGGAACTGACTTGTTACATTTACGTTCTGCTCCTGCATTCTGTCATCTCGACTGTTTTGCCCACCAAATCTTCCATTTGGAAACTCTCTACCCTGAGCTCTTTAAAGGCCTTGTCTTCCTCACGTCCAAGGCTGACCTCTCAATCCCCGCCTTAGTAGGAAGGCAGCCCTAGTATATGAACAACAACAAAACAAAACAAAAGGACAAAACTAAACTAAACTAAACTAAAATAAAATAAACAAAAAACCTTGCTCTGATCAATTGCTGCCTTCCATGGTGATTTGAGTCAGTGGTTTTTCTCCTCCAGTCTCTATTAACATAAGTAACCCCCTATAGAATTAACCCACTCATAGTGGGATTCAGGAGTCTGCATAGCTTCCAGGAGGGAAAATACCTCTAGTTGGGAAACGTCTAGCCATTGAGGCCTATTGATCCTCTTTTTTCAATTTTTAATCAGTGGTAATGGGTCTTTTCTGGGATAACTCTATAGGATCAGGTGGATACCGATGCATGTGCTGGTAAGTGGAGATCACAAGGCCTTCAGTCCCTTATTGTCCCTGTTCTTCAAGGCTATGCAGGATCCTTTTCCAGGGATCTGGAACAACAACATTCCTTCGCAACACATCTCCAGACATTCCCCCCTTCATCTGTCTTACTTAGATGGGTAGGATTTTAACTGAAAATTTCAGGTAGTTTTCAGATCCTTTCAAGATCATGACCACTGTTTTAAGAAACTGATTTTAGTCTACAATTGGTCCCACCCCAGACTCACTTGCTGTAACTTTCATGTATGTATCTGATTAATTCATATAAACTCACTCACTTAGGACTATTATTTCTGTGACCCAGAAAAGCCATAGTTCTAGTGCATCCCTTCCACCACCCACCACCCTTCAAGGTTTATGGCTGAGAAAGGAAGAGAAACAATTCCCATTTGAAAAGATACCTTGGAAAGGGTTTAGGGATTTGAAAGAGACAATACATTTACCATTACTTCTAAAGCAAAAGTTAAACATCGGGTTTTAAACTTGTAAACTTTTCTTGCAACTGTTTTTTTCTTTTTAAAAAGATTTATTTGTTTTTATTTTTCATCTGTATGGGTATTTTATCTGCATGCATGTCTGTGCATACATGTGTGCAATGTCCACAGATGCTGGTTGAGGATCTAATGTCCCCTGGACTGAAGTCACAGACAGTTGTGAACTGCCCCATGGTGCTGGGAATCCATCCAAACATGTTCTCTGGAAGAACAGCCAGTGCTTATAACTGCTGAGATATTTCTCCAGCTGTAAAGCTTTCTTGTTTGTCAGCATATATCCTTTGTACAGAGTAGGTTTCACAAGGAGTTGTATTTAAATGTAACATATACTTGACTATACTTGTTTCTTACCAGTACACTCTCTGTCTAGCATTACTTCACCCACTAGCTATTTTCTCTTTCCTACAGAAGCCCCTTCCACTTTCATGTCATCTATACACTCATTCATACATACATACATACACACATATGTACATACATATATATATATAACAAAACAAAAAGAAAGACATAGATGATAGGTAGATGGTAGATAGGAAGACAGAGATAAATAGGTAGGTAGGTAGATAGATAGATAGATAGATAGACAGACAGATAGATAGAGGCAACAAGATATCAATATTGTACTTATCAGTCTGAGCCTGTCATATTTCACTGTCTTTCTGCTGTGGATACAGACAACTATCATGTGCTCTTTGTGACTGTAGTACTCATCTAGAATATGAAAAGCTGAATTATGTATTAGAAGGAACTAATTTGACTTGACTTTAGGGAGTGATGTATAATTGCCACCAAGACCTGGGTAGACCAGTTAGCCTGTAAGATGAGCCCTTGCTTGTAGTTTAATTAATCTTTCCCTTAACTTCATTTCCTTATGGAGTCTTAAAAAAAAACACAAAAACGAATTCTCTGTATTTGTGTCTGCTTCCTCCCCGTAAACCCTATGCTTCCACCTGACAAATCTAAAGGGACCCTGGAGGATTTATTCCTGAGTGAAGCTTTTCTTCTTTAACAAAGAATATCTTCACCTGACTGTGTGCTTGAATAGACTTTGATTCTCATGAGAAGGCAACATTTTCGAAATTTTGTTAAACACCCTCTTCCATACACAACTGTGACAACTGCTAAAAACGTCATTCCCAAAGCTAAATTGAGTGGTGATGAATTGCAGGTTTTCAGTCCCCTTCTTCCCATCACCAATACTAGTTGTCTAAGAGGAAGAATTCTTATTTTCTTCTTTCTTAGGCTTTCTATAGCTTTCAAGGCATTGGCCTCTGTAACTTCAAGATTCAAATATATATAAAAACCAAAATGTTTTAGCTTATTTGATTCAGAGTTATATTTTATGTCATCAAGCATCCAAAGATTCAGGCAAAAACTAGGTGACTCCTGTTTGGTGTGACTAAGTCTGGTCACACAAAACAAGACACTTCAAGAACTGGTTTGAAGTTTTTAAAGTTAGGACAAAGCTAACTTTATCTTCCTTGTCATACGCTTTGAACTAACCTGTCTGTGCAGTTACAATTCATGTTCTATTCTCTGACACCCCATGCTCTGTACCCTCTATTAAACATTAGGAAGGAATGGACAGGAGTCTCAGGGATACCATATAGTATGCAGAGGGGGTTATGTGCACTCCTGTATGTCTGCTGACATGACAACATGTGATTAATATGGTGGCTTCATGCACTTCCTAGACCCAGTGTCTCTAATAACATTTTACTGGTCTACCTCAGGGCAACAACTGCCTTGCCCCAAGATGCTCACTTAGCCTTCTCCACCATTTTATTCTCGTCACTGACATTAGTCTCTTACCCATCTTCTTACCTCTCTCCTCTCTTCCTACCAAATAGGAAAGACAGAAAATAATTCATTGAAGAATTTAATGTTTGTAGCTAACAACTACTAGCTGTGTGTGGCCTTAAGTGAGGAACTTAGCATCTTTTAGATTTGGTTATAAGTTACACTATGGGCAAACCATTTTCATAAAAGAGAATTGATTCATATTTGATTCAGTTCAATATCCTTTCATATTGAATACAAATTTATCTACTAACTTATTAAACATTAAATAATGGAACGATTAGTATTCCAAATGCCTTGCACCATGTGGCTATGTTTAGAGGATTATTAAAGAAATTGAGAATATTTTTGTCAATTAAAAATTGCAGAATGGAATTTCCACCATTAAAAAATTACCATGTGTGAGGCAGAGCCAGGTGGAACTCTGTGAGTTGGAAGCCACCCAAAGCTATATTTTCCAGTATTAGTTAGATTCCATTCTGAGGAATATCTGAGAGTATGACATGCTCAGCATGGTGTTGGGTAGAGCTTTGTCAGTAAATCCTAAGTAGCATTATGTGTAGTGTAGGTAATTTAGTACACAGAATGGTTTAATTAGGATAGTTTCCACCCAGCTTCTACTTGTGTCTTACTTTCAGCCTCATCACTTCCAAGTGTATGAAGGAAGGGGGCTACATATGGAATGCAAAAGGTTTGTGGTGGCTTCAGAGTGGAGTTCATGTGACCTCTGTGTGTTCCCGGAAGTTGAATTGGAAAGATGAGGTCTACAGTGTAAGCGGCTTCAGGAAGAACATCTTTATGCTCTGTTTTGAAGATGGATGTCTGTAGTTTCTTCCTGATGGGTATAGCATGCACCATCTATTGCCCAGCATGTCACACAGCGGTTATGTTACTAGAACTTCCCAAACTTATATCTCAGATAACATATTAAAAGACCCTGGGGTAATTATCCCCACAGTAGGGTGAACCTCCCTGAAACTTGAGACAGATGTCACCTCATGCTTCAGCCTAAGGCTGTAGCTACGCAACAGAGCTGCTTCCCAGATACTGAGAAAGCTACCTAACTCTCCCTGAAGAGTAGACTTTTTGCTGAGGAAACTTTTTCAGCCAGAATCCCTGTCATTTCTTCACTGTCCAATGATGCTGCTTTGAACATTTTGTCATGTGACCATCTCAAAGCAGAGAATCTACATCTGTCTGTGGCTTATGAAACAGTGTGTCAGAGTATAGCGTAGAAAAGTCTTTCTATTCAGCCTCAAAGGGTTCTGAGACTAGATCAGTGACCTTAACAGGGAAAAAGTCAGATTAGGAGGAGAAAAGTATGTAAGTTTTGTTTGTATTGATACTTTATGTGGTAAAGACATTTACTTAAAAAAAAAAAAAAGAATGCTCCTTAAGGAGTAGGGCATATATTCTATATTAACAACAGCAACAACAACAACAACAACAATAGTAATATCAACAACAACAACAACAACAATTAATTGTGGAGACATGACAAGAGAAAAAATGGCTCAGGGTAGTAAATTGTGAGAACTCACTAGGAAAATATACAAAGGACCCTAAATCATAGATTGTGCGTGTGTGTGTGTGTGTGTGTGTGTGTGTGTGTGTGTGTGTGTGTATGTGTGTGTGGAGTGATTTGGTAAAGTCTATGCAGATTAGTAGAATTATATCAGTTCCCTGAGATAAGAATGTTCTGTTCTTGGTACATAAAGGACACATTTCTCAATGGAAATTTAGTCTTCACCTTTAGAAAGAAAGGGGGAATGCAGAGAGCACTTCCATATTTACTGTTTCCCAGTTGCTTTCGACTCAAAATTGTCTACATGCAAAAGTGATATATTTTGAGGATGGTATGGTCTGATTTCTTCCAGGGAAACATTTGGCAACTCTTTTAGGCAAGGATAGAAGAGGCCCAGGGAGAAGGGAGGATAGGTCACTGCATCTTTATTAGATCCTTAGTATTGGGTTCTGTGTCACATGCTGAGGGTAAGTAAGACCTGGAAACATGACCAGATAAACACTTGTTCTTGTTGGTAGGAAACAAAATACATAGTCAGGTCAACAAAATAGTTGTATAATATAGTGCTGTGAAGAAATTGCAATTCTAGAGATGTGCTATCCATCATGATAACTATAGCTACAAGTGACTATTGAATAAAGACTTGATATATGTGACTTTTTTGAAGTAAGGTATCCTGGCCTTGGGGTAGGCCTCCCTAAAGAGTAACATTTGTTTGTTCATTCATTTGTATGTTTGAGAAGGGGTTGCTCTCTGCAACTGTCCTGATGTCCTGGAAGTTGCTTTGTAGGTCAGGGTGGCCTCGAACTCACAGAAATCTGCCGGCCTCTGTCTTCTGAATGCTGGGATTAAAGGTATATACACCATCACATCTGGCAAAGAGTGACATTTTAAGACCTGAAAATTGAGAGCAAGGAGATTGTGCAAAGAGCTTGATGGAACATCAAAGAAATAAAACTACAAGAACAGAAGTTTAGAGAGAAAGGCTGAGATGAGTCAGAAGTGAGTACAGGCAAGAGTCAGACAAAGGATGCTGTGTCAAATGGGACATCATTTTAAAAGCCAAGGAATTGACTGGTTTTATACAAAAGAGCAAATCAACATTTTGAGGACACAGAGTCCCCTTTTACAAAAAGGGTCCCCAGGAAGAGATGGTGGTCAAAGAAAAGTCTCACCATGACTCACTCTCACATGAAGGTAGCTACAGTGACTGACTGCTTTGCCCTGTACTCACAAGGCATAGGCACTTGAAACCTTGCATGGGTAATAGTTCAGAGTCTTGTCTAAAGCTTGCCTTTGTCTTCTTTCTTCCTTACCACCCCCTACAGTGTTTGGAACCAGATGCACTATCACTCACAGCTGGGGGAGATTTGGAGGATGAGTTGAGAGAGGAGGTGGTCCAGAGAGTTTCTCTCCTCCTCCTCTATTACATCATTCATCAGGAAGAGATCTGCTCTTCCAAACTCAACATGAGCAACAGAGAATATGAGTTCTACCTGCACAGCCTTCTCAGCCTCAGGCAGGATGAAGACTCCTATTTCCTCTCAGAGAAGGAGACTGATGACATCTTGGCTTCCACCAGGAAGTACTTTGGCACCTCCACTAGTCAGGTAAGAAGTGAGGAATAGCTGAGGTGTAGGCTTGGTCTTAGTTTTGCCACTTATTCCTAGGACATGGGTGAATTTCTAAGAGAGATAAGTATTTCCGGTTTATCTCCAGGATAGTAACATAATCGAAAAGTCTATGTGGAGATGGAATGACTAAATGGTAGATGACTTTTAGCCAGAAGCTAGGTGGGTGGGTGGGTAGGCAGGCCAGGTGACAGGGCAGCTCTCATCTCCTGAATAACAATGACTCAAAGTTTTTGATCCACATCCAAGAAATGATCTAGAGTGGTGGAAGGCCATGCGTCCATTTGTCATGGCTTCTGGCCAGGGAAGAAGAGGGAAGCAGCTTAAGAGATGATTTATCATTAGTGATTTCATTGACGAGATCACTTGCAAAAGCGTTATTTGCAATACTCAACCCCTGGGAGCAGCCACTGTGCTGTTTAGCATTGTGTATCTGTGCTGTTTCTCATCTATCCCCAGCCCTGATTCTCAAGACATGGGCACCTGCCTTCATTACTATTCTAGGAATGCTGGCCTTTCAAGCATGCTTTTACTTTCTGGTTTACAATGGTCTGTTTCAGCAGACGAAGGTATCTGAACAAAACGTTTATTATTATTGTTATTTATGATTATCATCATCATCATCATCATCATCATCATCATATGAAGTTGGGGAGATGGCTCAGCGGGCAAAATGCTTAAAGCACCAGCACAAACACCTGCATTTGGGTCTCTAGCACCTACGTCAAAGCCAGGGGTTGCAATTACTCCTATAATTCGGGGGTTGGAGAGGAAAAGACAGTTATCTGGGACTTGTGGTCAGTCAGTCTGGCCAAAATGGCAAGGTTCAGGTTTATTGACAGACACTGTTTCAGAAAATAAAGGTAGAAGATGATTATTAACATTGATTTCTGGCTTCCATATGATCACACTCAGGCCACATACACATTTACACATATATGCATACACCACATCCATCATCATCATCATCATCATCATCATCATCAACATTGGGGATTGAATCCAAGCACTCTGCCACTGAGCTACACCGTGTGCCTCATAAATCTTGAGTCAGATTTCCAGAAGAGCTCTTTGAGGATCCATTCCACAATTTGAAGGGATATGAACATACTTTATGAAACAATGGTTGCATATCTCTTTTTTAATCTTTTGAATTAGTCATTGATTTGCAAAAACAAACTTAATTCTTGGTCTCATTCTGTTGTTCAAGAGCCAAAGGTTGTTCTGGATCAACAACTAGCAAACCCCCTTTCTACATGTTATGAATGTGCTTAATGTCTCTTCTTATTTGGTGTACAAGGAGCATATTTACTAAGCACCTTGCAAAGATATTTATGGTACCTCTAATCCTGCGAATATTAATCTTTGGCCAAAGTGATCCTGTTTCCCTGTTTTTGTTGTTGTTGTTTGTTTGTTTGTTTGTTTGTTTTGGAAAAGGTTTCTTGATAAAATTCAATTTTTAGCTTGAATAAGGAGGCATTCCTAAATGTAACATCTTCATTGCAATTTCTCCACGATGTTAGATTGGCTTGAATTACACAAGAACTTTAGACATTCTGCACCTTTACTGCCTTTTGATGCAGATTAAATAGAAATGGAAATCCAGTACCTCAAGGCAAATGGTGGGTAGCAGTGGGTTTCTAGTTATGCCACATTGTCAGTGTTCAGCCTTTGCGATGTTTGTAAGATCAAACATCTATAGAAAATAAAATAACAGGACAGAGAAATCTATCGTTTTCATCTAGTTAACAAGAAGTATACTAATGTCATAGGCCTTTCTAGTCTTTAACACAATGATCTCCCAAAGATACTAATGTATGTATGTGACTTCTGGATGGTTCCTGTAGTCTATTTATACACAATGACCTAGGTACTCAGTCAGTCCAGCCTATGCAGAAGGCTGGAGATGTCTGTCTGCAGAATGATGCTTTTTTTCTAGATAGCATAGATGCTATACACCAGCCTAGAAGACCCAGCTCTTAAAATGCCAGGACTTGACTTTCACAGGTCAGGCCCCTAGTAGTCATTCTAGATGGTCCTCAATCAACTTCTTAGTGTCCTCATCCAGTCACACTACAAGACCAGAATATAAATGTCACCCCATTCTTTCACTGTCACCTCCAAAAGAAACTGTGTTTCATTGTCTTCAATCAATTCCCATGCTCTTGCCTTTGCAGGTCTCTCTGCTGTTTTCTGGATCTATGGTAAACACACATGGATCTGTCCATAGCTCATCCTAGCCCTGCCTCTTCTGGAAGATAGGTAGTGATCGAACTCTTAAGAAATTCTTGGGTCAAAAATAATGACTAGACACTCTATCCTCAAACAGAACCTTGGGACTGCAACATTCTTTTTATTTCTTTTTTATAGTCTATGATAAATTTACATCACTGTGAAGGTCATGCTATTGTGTCTCAACTTAGTTCTTTCTCTCAAAGTACTTTCCAGAATTTATCAACAATGTGATCACAGTAGCCCAGAGCAGAACACTTGCTCAGCTTGCATGAGCTCCTAATTTCTAGCCTTGCCCCGCCCCCCAGATTCCCACTACAGCTGTATAGATTCCTGGCAATCCCACCACTAGACTTCAGAGAGATTAACTCAACAAGCTTTTATTCCTTCTTCAAAGTCACAAGCATTGAATGTTGTCACAAATAACCCACACTTATATCCTCTTTGGATGAACCAGCTCACTCTAGCTCATTGATAGTGGACATTGATAGTGTGCCACAGTGCGTGGCACAAAGTGGGTATTTTATTTTAGTAAGTAAACTAGGTCAACAATAGTATTTATGGTAAAATTGTATCTTGTCAGACGAGCATAATTTCATCAGGAAAAATGTGTACGCACACAAGAATGCCACATGTCCTATGTTCCATATGAGTTTAAAGAACACAGATGCTACGTTAGAATTCACTGTGGTGAATACACACTGAGCTTGGGTTCAAGGGGGATGCAGAAGTAAAGGTTGTGTCTAGTTACTTTTCTATTATTATGACAAGATACTTTGATGAGATCAATTTAAGGACTATAAATTTATTTTTGGTTCATAGTTAAAGTACAACCCACCAAAGCAGGGATGTCAAGGCAGAAGGGGCATAAGACACTTAGTCACTCTGAGTCCCACAGCCAGTAGGAAGACAGCAATGAATACTTGTCATCAGCCTGCTTTCTCCCTTTTATAAAGCCTAGAATCCCAGGCCTAGGCAGTGACACCACCTACAGTGGATGGCTCTTTCTACCTCAGTTGACCTCATCAAGACACTCTCCCATGGGCATACTTAGAAACCCTTCTCCCAGGCGATGGTGAACCTCATCAAGTTGACAATTAAGGTCAACCATTGCAGGTCCCAGTGCTCCATCAATGCTAGGATGCAGAAAGTCATCTAGCCTACAAGAGTCCTTGAATCTGGGAGAAAATTCATCAAGAGAAAGGATGAAAGCTGTAAGCGTGGGCATGCACTTCAGAAAGGCTCTATTTAGTACAATCATAAGGAAGGGTGGATAACCAAGATGCAGGAGGGTGGGGTTAGGTTGAAAAGTCAACCGTTTCCCAAACTGAGTTCCCCTTCATGTAGTAGATGATGGCATCATTCTGGCAAACCAATCTTCTTTTCGATATACGATTCCTCAATGGAACTCCAGGAGTTAATATTTCCTCCTTGTTTTTGGCTGTAGTGTATGGAAACTAAGATTCTACAGAGGGAATCTGGCATTCAGAGCAGCAATGGTGCTGATGAAAAGATGCTTCCTCAGCTGGCTGCCACCATCATTGCTCTGTCGCTCCAAGGAGTTTGTTTGGGGAGAAAAGACTCGCCTTCCCCAGATGACTTTACAGAATATATTTTCAGTTTCCTGAATAGAACCAATGCCCTCCACCTCTCTGGTAAGATTGTTTTTCAGAAATTTCATTTCCAAGTCACATCTGTCTGATTAATTGTGCCAGAAGACAAAGGCCAGAATATTTTGTTGACTGAATTTATCCAGGTCTGTTTAAAACATTGTCTTATCTTGGCATGAAATAAGAGAGCACAGATGGCCTTTTAGGGCAGAAGTCTATTGGTTGATGAAGCATAAACATGAACTTGGCCCATTTTTGTAGGGATAGAAATTGTAGATATGGAATCAAATGGACAGATTTTAAAAAACTTGTCTTTGAGAACTAACTAAATTCTTCCCTGTTTCATACATAACATTGGACCTGAGATGGCAGAGCAATATGGAATAATAAAATGCTATTTGAAATGGCCCAAGAGGGTCTGCAGCAGTTTGCATGTAATCATAAAAGTAAGCCATTTCTCTCTCAGCAGAAGTAACTTATATGGTATTCATCTACTTCTGTTGGGAATTAGTTCTAATGCTTCACCTTAATTCGGCTCCCAAAGTTCTGACAGAGATAGATGGAGGAAGGGAGGGAAGGAGAGGGAGGGAGAGAGGGAGAGAGAGAGAGAGAGAGAGAGAGAGAGAGAGAGAGAGAGAGAGAGAGAGAGGAAGGAGGAGGAGGAGGAAAGAAAGAAAGAAACAAAGAAAGAAAATAAGAGAGAAAAGAGGAGAGAAGACTAGAATCACCATGATGGGGAAGCAGAAAGGTGGAACTTAAAGGCCCACTGGCACATAAGAATCCAGGAAAGTAGCCCTAGAGCCACTTCCCAGATTGAGTCTGGGGTAGCAGATATGAAATATAGGTTTTAAAATATGTTAACTCAGGAATAACAGAGGGGAGTGTTTGCTAGCCATGGGAAGGTATAGAAGTGCCCAACCATTGAGCTAATTAAGGCATATCAAAATTAGCTGTTCTGTGTGTTTCTTTAATGTGCGAATCCAGAGAGCTCTTGGGTGGGTACAGAGCATGCAGGTACATTCTGCTTGGAGCCAAAGTGGTTTAAGTAATTCACTGCTACATATTTCATTTCTGATAAAATCCTTTGATGGCTCCAAGATGAAATGCTCTGCCGGGAAGGAAATCTGAATATTGATTTTGTATATTTTCTTGCATTTAATAAGGAAAATTGTTTGAAAGCTAAGTATCTGAAATGAATTGAAAGTTTCAATATCTGAATCTAAGTGTCTGAAGGTGGATTTTCTTTTTAACCTCATTACCAATGCCAGCCTAAAGTAATCATTCCTCAGTATTGGAGAACGTTGGATCACATTTCCCTGAGTTTTAAAAATAGATTTATTTTTTTCCAGTGAATCAGGGTCCAGATAAGATCTATACAATGAGCTAGGAAGATGGGTAAAATGCTGACTGTGACAACATGAGAGGCTAAGTTGAGATCCTCATGTCTAAATAAAGTCAGGCATGATAGAGATCAGCGATCTCAGTGTTCCTATGGCAAAACAGGCAGAAGACAGAAGAATCCCCCAGAAGCTCATGGGCCAGCTAGCCTGGCACACATAGCAGGAGCAAGAGTCCATTCATGTCTCAAACAAGCTGGAGAGCAAGGACTGACACTGTAGACTTCTACATGCATGCCATGCACATGTGTGCCTATTCTCATACAGATGAACACACATGCACACACACACAGACAAATTACATCTAAAATTCATAAAGTGTAAAATGTTGGTAGGTTTCCCATTTCCTTTACAAATGATATATGCCTCTACTATTCTATCTACTTTATCACACACTATTTTGTTGGGGGAGTAAAGGGGTGCTTGCCTGTGGATTGCTGATAGCATTCAGAATTAACATCAATGCCCGCATCACCCGTTTCCTGTGTGTTGGTGGCTGTGTGTGGAAAATTGATTCATTTTCAGTTACTTATTGAAAAGCACCATTTGGTGGTTGCTGACTTCCGTCAGAGGACTGGCAATATTTGGTTATCTTTTGTATGAGGTTCATAAGCTTCTGGTAATTGTCAACAGGGATTATATGAAGCTTATATAAAGTGATGATCTAATGCTCTCTTCTGGCCTTCTCTCTGCTCTCCGGTCCTTTTGCTCTCCATTGGAAGAATTCTGAAAAAAAAAACCACATAGAATTTAAGAGATGCACAGTATATCTTGGAGTAGAGGAAGGCACATCTTCACATGATGACAGTAGACAATAGACCAAGGGCCCTTGTAGAACACCCACAGTGCTTGGGGAGGAATGCCATTTGTAACACATTTTACATTCTATCCAATAATACATCTTTCAACTTCATTATCCCTATATGTGCATTTTTGTGTGAAGTGTTTTATTATTTCCATGACATACCTCTTTTTGTACTTACATTTAGGCATCTCTCTTTATTCCTGGTCTTCTTAAGTGAGGATTTCTTTCATGTGTTTTTTAATGTTTGTATATGTGGGAGCCACTGACTCTTATAGATAAGTTTATAATCTGCTTCGTGAAGATTGTTGCTTTTGCATTGGTTTCCTGAAGAGTTTCCTATACATATATATTTTTGTATCATAGCCAAACAGCATTGTGTCCTTTCAATTTCCCCAATTTTCTTTGCCCTCTCATCTACCTGCTTTGTTTAATAATCTCAAAACAATATTCAGGAATACGGTGGGTGACTTGTGTTCCTGTCATTCTGATTTTGAAAAAAAGCTGTAATATTTATTTATATTTATAAATATATTTATAGAGTTTCTTACACTAACCTACAATTTCCAAAGCTCTTTATTTCCTATAATAAACTTGAACTGAAAATTTTACCCAAAAGAAAGTTCAGGTCATTTCTTCTCAGCCTAAAGAATTTCATTCCAAGGCTGGCAAGGTGCCCTGTGGTAAATAGGATTTGCTGCTCTTTCAGAAGTCTGGAATTCTATCCTTAGCATCAGAAGACTTGGAACTTTCTTGAAACTACAGCTCCAGGGAACTCACTGCCCTCTTCTGGCCTCTAAAGGCAACTGCATACACATAGACATATAGACATAGACATAGACATAGACATAGACATAGACATAGACATAGACATAGACATAGACATAGACATAGACATACACATACACATACACATACACATACACATACACATACACATACACACATACATACATACATACATACATACATACATACATACATACATACATACATTGGCGAATACCCAACAAAGGTGAGATAGACCCTGTAGAGACCATATCCAGTGGATAGGCACAGCCCCTGGTTGAGGGAGGGGCCACCCACACACCTCAAACATAATAATCCAGAATTCCTCCTGTAAAGGAAATTTAGGGACAAAGAGTGGAGCAAAGTCTGAAGGAAAGGCCATCCAGAGACTGCCCCACCTAGGGATCCATCCCATCTGCAGACACCAAACCCAGACACGATTGCTGATGTCAAGAAGAGCTTGCTGACAGGAACCTGGTATAGCTGTCTCCTGAGAGGCTCTGCTAGAGCCTGACCAATACAGATGTGGATGTTTGCAGCCAACCATTGAACTGAGAAAGGGGTCCCCAATGGAGGAGTTAGGGCAAGGACGAAGAAGCTGAAGGGGTTTGCAAACTCATAGGAAGAACAATGATATCAACCAACCAGACCTCCAAAAGTCCCCAGGGACTAAGCCACCAACCACTGAGTACACTTGGGGGTGGGGGCACAACCCATGGTTCCAGCTGGATATGTAGCAAAGGATTGCTTTACCTGACATCAATGGGAGAGGAGACTCTTGGTCCTGTGTAGGCCTGATGACCCAGCACAGAGGAATGCTAGGGCACTGAGGCAGCAGTGGGTGGGCGAGTAGGGAGCACCTTCATTAAGGCAAGGAGTTGGGGGAGGGGATACATGATTAGTGGAGGGGAAAATGGGAAGGAGATAACATTTGAATTGTAAATAAATAAAATAACCAATAAAAATACGGAAAAAATAAAACTAAAAGAATCTTTTATAAAAGAAAAATGTAATTCTGTTATTTCTTGTACTATAGATCCACTACTAAAGAGTTTTTTTTTTTATTTACTTGGATTTTATTCTTTTTCCCATTTATTTGAGGGGTTGTTTTGCTGGATATAAAACCATTAACAGTTTCTTTCCATTCTGCGAATACATCATCCTGCTATATTTTTGGCCCTCGTTGTTCAAATGGGAATCAGCCATTGCCTGTTTCACATATCTGAATCACTTTATCACTTTATCACTTTATCTTGTTGCTTTAAGCAGTTCGACTAGAATGTGTGTGGGCGTGGATGTTTCCTTATTTAACCTCCTTGTGCTTGATAAGCTTTCTGGGCATCTAATGAATTTTATAACACACCGGAGCTCTTCACCATTGCTCCTGTCAGTTTCTTTTTCATTAGCCTTGGTCCTGTCTGTCTGTGACTGCCAATCCACGGCTGTTGATAATGACTGTTGCTTTCTAGGTCTCTGAAATGTATACAAGTCCCCCTGCCCCCATTCTACAGGAAAAATTCTTACTGTAACCCAATCTTAATGATGGTAAATTCTACCTTCTGTGGTCTCACATCACTGAGTGGTTTCTGTAATTATTTTTCAGTTTTCTCTCAACACTACAGAAGATATAGTTTATCTTCTTATTGAAAACTGCTTTTATCTATTTTATTACCATGTTCCTCTTTAGCTATTTAAATAGGCTTCTGCTTAGTTCCTTAAACATGGGGACTTTGAACATCTAAGAATAGTCTGAGATGTACCCATTGACTGTTATTTTTCCTGAACACAGGTCACATTTTCCAAATTATCTGGAAAGCTGTTAACATTCTTGTTGTTCGTTAAAATTGATCATTTACAATAATATTATTTGGTAATTTTAATAATACTGGTTATACTGTTTAGGAAATTTACATTTTACTTAAAAGTAATGCCATATAAAATGGTTATTTTATTTAGGTATTCTCTGTATTAATGTTTTTTAATAGCAAAGAGATAAATTAAGAGTACTGAACTACAATATAGGTGTGGCATCAACAGGAGAATTAAAAATAAGACAGTGCACCTCTCTAATCTCTGCTTGCTTTCACTTCTTTCCTTTTTTGCATATACATCTAAAAGTAAAGCATATATAATATAAATGTATATGTACACACACACACACACACACACACACACACATATATATAGAGTACTGAACTACAATATAGGTGTGCCATCAACAGGAGAATTAAAAATAAGACAGTGCACCTCTCTAATCTCTGCTTGCTTTCACTTCTTTCCTTTTTTGCATATACATCTAAAAGTAAAGCATATATATAATATAAATGTATATGTACACACACACACACACACATATATATATATATCTTTATATGTATATATATGAGATCTGTTGAGAATGTGGGCACATTAAGGGAGTAAATTTCCTGAAGATCAGGCCATGTTTTTAACTTCACATTTTAATTACAAATTTAGTTATTAATTACAAATTTAGTTATTTTATGTCTGTCAATGCACAGATATGTTTATGTGTACATGTGTGTATACATGAGTGTGCCACAGTTCACAAGTAAAGATAGAGGAAATGTGTGTTCAGTTGGTTCTCTCCTTCCACCTCTTGGAACCTAGGAATCAAATTGAATCAAAAAAGTCTGGTAGCAAATGCCTTTACACTTGAGTGATTTCTTTTCCCCTTCCATCAACGAAATGTATGTCCTCTGGCTGCCCATTTTTATTATGTCTCGGGTGGAAAAATGTAGGATTATTCTTGAAAGACTTATCGCCCAAGTTTGGCGAAGGTCTGTTGAGGGAACTAGCTCCTATGGGAGGTATAAACATCTTTTTGCTGTTCCACCTCGACCATTTTCAATAGAACCCGTTTACCTTGTAAAAAGTTTATGCTGTGGCTGTGAAAGTTGTGACTTCTCTAAATGTGACCTGTTTATTTTATGTGACACCAGATTTTATATGAAATTTCTAGAACTAGAGGAACTTCTGAACATGCTCTCGACCAGAAGGGCCTGTACCAAAATAAATACCCTCCATGAACACCAAAGGAAACAAAACACAGCAGTACATGGTTTGAGAGACCCCAAGTCAGCTGCAGCAATGGACAAAGTGTCTGGTGATCATTCTGTTTCCGGGGATCAGGTATTTCTGTTTTGTTCCTTTTTTTTTATGTTATCATTCCCTATTGCTGAAGGAAATTCTATCAGAAATAAAAAACAAAACTTACAAAGATAATGAACGTGTGTCTCAAAGTATTCTGTCTCTGTGGTGTGTTTATGGTTTTCTTTTTCTGAAAATGGATTTCTACAGATGAAGAAATAGGCCAAAGGTATTTGGGGTTTCTCTTAGGTCCATACTAAATACAGGAATAAATAATTTATAAAAGATACAGTAAACATTTAATATGGGCCAGTACTATCTTGGCATGAAGAATGCCACATTAGTCAAAGATAGGCCTTGGCTGTAAGAATGGTACAAATCAGTAAAGGATTTAATCATTGCATATGTGACAATATCGATAAGCAGACACTTTACATTTAATGTAGATTAGTAAGACATGCCTTTGTATGTTGACTAACAGAGCATATTTGTATAGTAGATTTGTTCTTTCAAATGGTTCTGGGGATTAAACCTAGGCTTATGTATGTACACTATCATTGAACTACATCCTTCCCTCTTTTAAAATTTTCATTTTTTCTTGACATGTATGGGCATGCATGTTTGTGTATGTGCATGTGTACCATGTGTAGAGGTCAGAGGGGGTGGCAGAGTCCTCCTGATTGATTTTCACCTTATATATTGAGGTGACTCAAATTCAGAACTCACCAATTCTTCTAGTACAGCAAGCCAGATTGATCTGGCAATCCCTTCTCCGTACCAGGAATAGAGGTGGGTTGCCAGATCTGCCCAGATTTTGTGTGGGTTCTGGGAGTCCAAACTCCGACTCTCACACATACATGGCAATTACTTAACATGCTGGGCTATCACACCAACCCCCAATTTTTATCTTAAGACAGAGTCTCACTCATTTCCCCAGTCTGCTCTGAATTCTTATCTATCCAGAAATGCCCTGCACTTGAAGGGTTCCTGCCTCTGCCTCTCCAGCAGCTGGGGTCAAAGGTTTGGCTGCTCTTGGTGCTGACCTTGTATTGTCAGCTCACAGGCAAATCCACTCTTGAGACATATTTCACAGTGTCACATGAGAGTCTTGAGAAATCCATTAGAAAAAGAAAATTTAACCTCAAGACGCCAAGCATTGCTCAAACTTCTATAGTAGAATATTTTTCTGTGTAGTTCATTTAAAATGTTTAGAAGTTAATGTCCCATGGTAATGGCTCAGACTTATTGGCTATTGATTATGCATTCAGCATGGAGTTATATTATCTCATTCATATGAAACCCATTATATAAGACTACCTTTTGTAATATGGCATCCTAATGATAAGGCGTGGAGGTAGAAATTGCATAAGTTTGCAGACACAGAATGTGTATAGCTTGGTTAATAGCATATTCTTTATTCTTTGTTCTTTATTCTATTATTGTTTAGGAAATGTTATTCAAGTAAGTTAATTACAGACACATATATTTTAATAAGAAACACTGTTGTGGAACATTACACACACACACACACACACACACACACACACACACACACACACACACACCTTTGACGCCAGAAGACAACAGGAAGGATTCAGTTCCAGCCTTCTATCACAAGTGAACTAAGACCTTCAGCCCTCATGGCACGAACCTTTACTCAAGACTTTTTAAGTTGCAACTTTTGATGCATACAAGCCTACTTTCTACTTTTAAAATGCAAAAACAACCTTAGGCTGCTTTTAAAGGCATGTTGTATTTATTTTAGGAGTTTTGCCTAGGTATGCCTCTATAACACGAAAGAACAAAACTGTAGGTGAACTAGATAAAGTCAGTCAAAAACAACAATTATTTTCACTGGTTTTCTTTGTATAAAATGTTAACAGAGATGCTTTATTATTTAATATTTATACTGGCTAGCTGACATAGTATTCCCTTCTAAATTTAACCTTTCATTTCTTTTGAAAAACACATTTCTGACTCAAACCTGTTAAATGAGATGGTACCAAAGGCACCAATTTCATTACTACATGGTCCCTTTTTAGCATATAAAATTGGTGTCTACATACAATGTTTCCCCAGTTGAAAAACGGGGGAAAGCAAAACCATGTACACTTCTGAGGGTGACTGGTTAGGACACCACGCAACACATTGTAAATCAGTCTTTCTTTGCCAGAAAGAAAAGACACATTCCAGGAATATGAAATTACACTCAGAAGAAAAAAGAAGTACTGTATATTTTTAAAGAAACCTTGGGAGGTAGATAGCAAAAGGGTTAAAGATGCAAAGCTAGCAATTATACTCACAATAATCTTGACACACACCTGCTTCCTGAGTCCTGCGAAGCTCTGCCTCCTTGAGTGGCTCTTGTAGCTGATTGAAGGCTGAGGTTTGTAACTCTGTGTTCTCTCCATACAGGCTTGCTTCTCTGCTCAGCAGCTGGTGGAGATATTTCTTCAGAACCACAGCAGTCTGTCCATTTCGAAGGAGGACTTTAAGCAGCTAAGTCCAGGGATCATCCAGCAACTCCTCAGCTGCTCTTGTCAGGTGCCCAGGGACCAGAAAGCAAAGCCCCCACCCACCACTCTGGAGAGTAAGTCTGGGCTCCTCACCCATGTGCACAATGCGTGTAATAATAATGGGAAATGCCACATACCCACTCTGTAGCAGGAGCTATCCTAAAAATTATACATTTACCAACTTATTAACTCATCCATGTAGAGAGGAAAGATGATTGGTGTCCTTCCCAAGTTAGAGATGAAGAAACACAGGCATGAATATGTTAAGCCATGGGCTAAAGATCACGTACCTGTTAACTCGATAGCATTGGAACTCAAGCCCCCCAAGGGGAGAAGTGGCATGTAAAAAAGGAAACATTGGTATTGGAGTTGAAACTGTTTACCTGAAACATATTCCTCAGTCTCAGGCGCTCTGTGATTCTGAGCAATTTGTTTTTCCAGTTTTGGGGCCTGGCTCTTTTCAGTTCACTGTGAAGTGGTTGAAACTGTACAGTGTTTTCAGTAATCCACATATCCCAGATCATGTGACCCGTGAGGACGTATTGGGGAAGGTGAAGGTACATGGCTGGTTTGTGTTGGCAGTGCCCAGGCCCGGGCGATGACAGACTTCCGGGAATGGCTGCTGGTTCCTGAGTGTGAGGGGGTCAATCATTACCCTCCTGGAGCCCACCGACTCACTGCAGCAGAAAAGCTTTCTCCTTGACTTTATAGGGAACCCATAGGTTGCAGACTGGAAAAAGATGGCAAAATGTGCCCAGCCCACTGACCCACTATATGCTATGGCCCCTGTCTCCTTAAACTAGTCATGACGTAGTGGAAATATACAGCCTTAAAGCATTGCCATTGAACTGGTAACCATGTACGTGATATATCTGTGAATGTATAGGAATATACATACTTAGAGCTGTATACTTGGTCTCTGTGGCAGACTGTAATGACTACCATTTAAAAGGTGAATTATCCAGCTCCTCACCTCTAAGTTACAATGGATCCTTGAGCAGTGAGTAGCTCATCTGAAGGTTTGATGTGAATGGAAGCATGTTATGACTAAATACTTACAACTCCATAGCTATTGGGAGGAAAGAAGGACTCTATTAAAGTGAAGTGTTCAGAATGTCAATGTGTGTAGTCAGTGATGCCCACAATGTTGATGACGGGATGGTACCTCGGAGCATCCACAGGCATGTCCAAACTCCCTCCACCTGGTGCGGTGGTACAAGCCCCTTATAGAAAAGCTAATTGAATTCAAGATTTATGGTGGGAAAAATGGGTTGTCCTCTTTTTTTTGTAAACCTTTGATATTTTTTTTAAAATATCCTATTAATAACATATAACAAACACCGCTTTCAACCTCATTTCCAGGAAGGGGGCATATGACCATGTTCGTATCAAATTTTAGCAAGTTCTGTCATGATGGGAAAGATTGAGACAGAAGCTGTTGCTAAGTCACCAGACACAGGTCAAGATACCATGATGCTTGGCCTGGGATTGATGGCAAATCTGCAGAGTTCTTCACAGCACATCAGAGGTTTTATGATTTCCACCCACAAGAAAGAAGGCAAAATCTAATTCACAGAGGACATAAAGAGTTTTTAGAAGCAATCATGAAACATCCATTTCCCTTCAGTATCACTTTGTAGCTGCTCACAGAACAAAGGGAAGTTAGGATTTGAGACACTTCAGACGCTTGCTTGTTTTAAGAGTTTTTGACATGTTACGGTCTCTTGCAAATACTGCCAAAAACCTCTAGCTGCCCATGTTGAAATTCTAATAACTTTATGCATTTAGGTGAAAACGATGCCATCCATGAATAAAGTCCAGCTGGGAATGGATGGATTATGAAAATCTTCAAAGATGTTTTAATAGCAGGGGAGTCCTTGTGTTATTAATAAATTAGAATGAAATATGACAACTGTGTAGGTTATGAACATCCCAGCCATCCTTAAAGTTGTTAAAACTATTGTAAAATATGCACATCATAAAATTTACCTTCACTTTTTTCTTTAGATCAGGGGAAGGGAGCCAGAACCCTGTGAATTCTAAGCACATGCTGTACCACAGGCCTGGACTTCCAACTCCTTAATTATTTTTGTTCATACAGTTCAGCAGAGCTCCATGTATTCACGTAGCTATGAAACAGCTAACTTTTCAGATTTCCAAACTGCCAAGGCCGGCTCTTCATTGTCCCCTAGAGCACTGTAGAGAGACTCCACAGTGAAGGGTTGCCAGAGGAGGTGAGAAGACCGGACGACTGGCAATTTCCTGCCTTTTCTTTGGGGCACTGCCGACTCCCTTTATCCCAGTGAGGTGAGAACTGGGAGCCAACAAAGCAACTCTTAAAATCTCTAGCTTCTTGCTGTGTGCTTCCTTACATCATCAACATGGGTCTCATGTGAAGGGCCGACCTTCTAGAAAAATGTAACTATGGTAGGGAAAGAGCGTTACTTACTTAAAAACAACGCTTACAATTCGTTCTCTGGCAATTTCATCCATGGACGCAGTGTATCTTGATCATAGTTATCTTTAGGTCTCCTTTCCCACTACCCCCAGCCCACTAATACCTATCCCAACTTTCTTGCTCTCTTCTTTAAAAACAAAACAAAACAAACGAAACCCAGGGAATCCAATTAGTGTGCCTGCACGCTAATGAGTGTGGAGCCATGCCTCTAAACTTGGGAAACACACCAATGGCCACACCCCTGTAGAGAAATCACTCCCAGCAGTCACTGACTACCAACAGTAGTACCAATCAACTCCTGAGCTGGGTTCGGGGCTTCATGCTCCCCTCCCCTAACATTCTTCTATCACAACACACCGTAAGAGGGTATTTCCTCTGAGGCTACAACAGGGGCTAGAGACAGCTTGGCAGGTAAGAGTGTGGACAGCTCTCAAGGACGCGGGTTTGCTTCTGAGAATCCATGTCAAATGCCTTACAGCTGCCTACACAGGCTCCACATAAACATAGACACTCATATATGTCAGACAATGTTAATCCCAAAGATGGGAGGAGAAAGACGACTGACCCAAATCATCATGGCCAAATTAATTAAAGCAAGCAATGCTTTTAATAAAAAGCATATACATGGGCTGCCTCTCCCTAAGATGGGGGTTGGATAGGTCAGCATTGGATTAGAGGAGGGCCATAGGGAATTTCTAAGTGGACAATTTGGTGGGCAAAATAGGCAGGGTTACAGGGCAGAAAATAAGTATAACAAATTAGTCACAATGGCCTCCTGAAACAAAGACATGATTTGCAAGACGGTTATAACAACAGGAACCATAACAAGGTACCATAACTGCCCTTTTGACACAAAGGTAGGGTTGTAAGATGGTTATTAACTTTTGAAACCAAGACATGATTGTCATTTTCGGAACAGGAAGTACAGGTCCATTTGTAGTTAAGGTTACAGGGGAGACATAGCCCAGTCATTGAGAAACACGTTTCCTCACAAATAGTAATGTACTTAGTTTGTCCAAACTAGATGACTTCTAGGTCTAATTTGGGAGCAGGCTGGTTCTTCAATCACCCCCTAACCCCGCCTCCACTCATACAAGTGAGACAATCCATGAGAAGTGGAATGAAACTCAGGACACTACTATTTTTGTAGGCACTGGGTCAAGACCTCCAGAGACTGACCTCATGGCTAATTTTTCTTATACATTTAAATACAGTAGGATTTGTAACCTGTGACCTTTACAGTAAGAATGAATCCTATTGGTTGATAAACAGAGCTCATGGGGAAGACCTAGATGAAAGCTATTTGATGAATGTAAGAGTAGACTCTGTTGATGGAGGATGCAAGGTACATGGGGCCACTTTCTCAAGGATGAGTTCTAGTCACTGGAGGAGTAGGACCTGACGATGTTCAGGATGTTGGGGGATTCCCGTAGAGGCTGGCTCCTAATATACAAGCAAAGAATACCAGGCTGATCGGCCTCTTTTCACTCTGACAGTCCAGGTGACCAGGCATCATTCACATGTCGAAGGAAGTATTCCTGTGTGATTGGCGATCGTCATTCTTCCCATGCTTATTCTAAGCTGTGGGTACATACATCTGCATATATATCATATGAATAATTAAAAATCATAAAAATAAAATCTATAAAATTACAATTGGATTTAACCATGATAGCTGAAGGGTTCCATTTCCCACTTATTTTTTCCATACACATATGCCACTTAATAAACCCAATCTTAAACTCTCATAGAATTGACTGCTTTCGTAGTTGCTGTGAGAGAAACAGCTTGAAGAAGGAAGGGTAAGCATGTGCTCTGATTCACAGTTCCAGAGCACAGCCCACCGTGGTGGAGCCTGAGGTGTCTGATTGCATTTCATAGCAATCCAGAAGCAGGGAGCTCAGTTCTCCCTCTGCATTTTAGTCAGTTTGTAGGATGGTGCTGTCTACTCTGAAGGTGAAATTGATATCGGCATTAACCTATGCTGGAAAACCATTAAGATTTGTTTTCTAGGGGATTCAAGATTCTGCAAGGTGATAATCAATCCAAAGCACCAAATTTACTTTACTGAATATAAAACCAATATCTGGAGGCCTAGATGCATGGAATACATTATTGGGGGTTATAAGAATTCTTGTAAGACTCTAAAATACAGCTGTGAGCATTTACATTACCAGTTTTTTTCACCTATAAGACCCCCTGTTTTGTTATTGAGAATGTCACTAATTTCTATATATCAAACAGTTTTGAATGTTTTTAGAAGGAGGTTATTCTGAAGTGTATGTTCAGTTTGTGTATGAGTCCTGGTCTAGAGCAGAGCCATATCCCACACTTCCTTAGCACAACTTCATCGCCTTGGAAGTACTTAAGTGTCATTGGATGGCATCATACTAGTGTCTCTCGGTGTGGGTGTTTCATTAACCAGTCTGGGAGTTACCTTTTTCTGTGGGTGGTAGGTAGACTGGGAATGTACTTTTTTCAGTGATTTTAAATAAAACTGAGGATAGCCTCAAAGCTGGGGTAGGGGCAGAGTGACACAAACAAAAACCCCTTCTCTCAATCTTTGTTGTAATAAAATAATCTGGGTGACTTATAAAGAACAGAAATTTGTCTCCCATAGTTCTGGAAGCCAAGAAGCTCAAGGTCAACATACTGGTAGATTGTATATTTCTTAAAGAGTTATTTATTATTATATTTATGAAAGTACACTGTAGCTGTTTTCAGACTCATCAGAAGAAGACATTGGATCCCATTACAGATGGTTGTGAGCCATCATATGGTTGCTGGGAATTGAACTCAGGATCCCTGGAGGAGCAGTCGTACTCTTAACTGCTGAGTCATCTCTGTATGTTTAATAGTGCTGGTGATGGGGTCTACTCTCTGGTTCATAGAATGGTACAAGCTAGCTGTCTCCCCCTGCTGGAGGTTCCTTATAAGCACCTACCTCAGTCACTGGAACAGAGCCCTCATTACATAATGACCTCCTGAAGGACTTTCACCTTGGGGGCTGGGGCAGAGAGGTAATAAACATTTAGAACACTCTAAGTCATAGAAGAACACAGCAGTTCACTCTTTGCTTTAAAAATAAAAGTAATTTTATCCCATACAACACTTAAAAAACCATGTGTGTCCCCAAGAATTGGATTTGGAATTTCTGCTAGCTGAGGCACCAGTGGAGAGCAGTGCACACTGACAGACTTTGTCCTCTCTTTTGACTAGAATATGGTTATAGCACGGTGGCAGTGACACTACTAACCTTGGGCTCCATGCTTGGGACCGCGCTGGTCCTTTTCCACAGCTGCGAGGAGAATTACAGTCTGATTTTACAGTTATTCGTGGGCTTGGCCGTGGGGACACTCTCCGGGGATGCCCTGCTCCATCTCATTCCTCAGGTAATCTTGTTTTATCCATTCCCGATGGGCTGTGTCTGTTTTCATTTTCCATTCAAAAACTTGAGATGCTTATGCAACATTTCTGGTGTGGACTTCGGTAAACAAAGGCAGTGGCTAGTGTTTTCCTTGGAAAATAGACCATTTGCTCTGAACATCTCTGTACCTGTGGAAGAGAAGAGAGAGATAAGCAGACATTGAGTCTGTCCTCATTATCAGAAGGCAAATGTCCTAGGAATCATACGTCTCTCAGCGTCTTCCCTCCACTCTCATGCATCAGATCCATTTCTCTCTGTCCTTGTGTTGTGTGCCCAAGTTTGTTTATTCTCTGGATTTTTGCCAATTGAATTTTTGCTTAGTTTCTGCCATGGGAAGCAGCAGGGAAAGTTCAGGGCAGAAGGAAGAGGGATGGTTGTTTTTCTTTCATCTTTCATTTCACTTTAGACTGTGGCTCTGGTACCTGCTCCAAAAGCAGCTGACAACTGTCATGTTATATATATATATATGTGTGTGTGTGTGTGTGTGTGTGTGTGTGTGTGTGTGTGTATGTATATATATGTATATAATATATATATATATATATATATATATATATTTCCGTGCTTAATATCACCTCTCTCAAAGTTTCAGCAATGTCATTTCTTACCTTTGTTCCTTCAGAGCTAAGGTGGAAATAAGATCTTGGATGCTTCTGTGTATGTGTGTGTGTGTGTGTGTGTGTGTGTGCACATACACATGTGAGTTTAGGCATGAATGTGGACCCTCTGTATCAACACCAGCGTCTTCATCAGTCACCCCTCATTGTTTGAGGCAGGGTCTCTCACCAAACCTGGAGCTCATCAGATTGGTTAAACTGGTAGCTACTGAGTTCCAGGGATCTGCCCTTCTCACTCAGCCCCTGAGTCTTGGGATTACAGATACATGCTAAGACATCCAGCTTTTCATAATGAGTGCAAGGAATCTGAAGTAGATCCCTGTTTTGGTGAGGCGAGTACCTTACTAACATTCCCTGGATTTTGAAGCACCAGGAAAGTGGCCATCCGTTCCAGTGTTCTGAAGCTTTTCTGTTTATCAGAAGTAAAAGGACTAAACTGGAGATGGTGGCAGAGGTGAGGCGGAAGGTACTGCAGAGGACGTTGTCTATTTGCTCTTAATAGGAATGGTGACAGCAGAGTAAGGATCATGCTTCCTGTGAAGTATGACATTTCTACAAGCTTCCAGCAACTTCCTTGGGGTCACTGTTGTTGGCTCGAGGCTCAATAGTTTCTTGATATTTGAAAATTTGCAAAGTGAGCCTTGGTGAAATTTAAAAGGCCACTCTTGGTTTTAAGTTCCCTCGTAATCCAATTTTCCGGAAATATTTCAAGACTTCGTGTATCGGCCCCAGGCAATGACCACAGCCATTTTCTAGGTCACTGCAGCAGATACTGAGTTGTCTGTCACCTGGGATCATGGGAAACAGCAGGAGGCCGCCCGGATTTTCCTCCAAGGGGTAGTGCACAGCTGGGGAGCAAGCTGCAGATTTGAGTGAAAACGTTGCCATAGGTCTGTGGTATTTAGAAGGCAGGGTTTTGGCTTGAGAAAAGAGATGAGGACAGCAGTTATGGGAATGAGGACGAAAGATCTTGTGTAAAGTGGAATGGAGAACTAGAGAAATCAGTGGACCTCAGAGGTTATCTGCATTTTCAGAGATCTGTGCAGAAGGAAGAGAATACCACTGCTTGATTGGTTTTATAACTGTTACATGCATTCAACTTAAAGATCTATGTCTTGACCCAAGATTGGGAGTTGTCCTTTTATTTAATTGGATGATATTATAATGCTCCAAACTTTATGAAATAATTGATCATTATAAGTATGAGATGGATATACACTAGTGTTACTACCAAACAAGTTGGAACTAGTAGACCACTGGAGTCTGTTTTTTAGTTTTAAGTGCATATGTGTGCTTACATGTGTACACATGGTATCCACAGGGGATTGTTTGTAGGACTCTGAGGATGTGAAAGTTCACACATGCTCAAGTCCCTTTGTGAAAAATTATATAGTACTTTCATAATCCCATGTATGAAATGCATATATATGTATGTAATAGCTTGTTATTTTAAATGATATTTAGATCACTCACAGTATGTGATGAATAAATAAATAAAATGCAGCACCATATTATTCAGAGAATAATAACAAGAAAGGCAGAAGTAGAAATGCAGTTATTTTTTCTGAGTACTTTTATTCTTTATTTGGTGGATGTATATCCCAAGAGTATATCAAATATATGATATACATGCTTATATAGTTTCCATTTTCTTTATTTGGAACTCAAAATCATCCTACCTCTACAAACCAGTGAGCTATTTCACAAATTGCTTTCTTTTGGAAAAGGGATATGCCAGGTGATGATTACTTACAAGCAATCATAAAGTCATTCAGGTGATGAATGTGAAGCTTGAGTTAACTGGAAGGAAGTTGACAACAGCCTTCAGAAAACTGATAACACTCCTGGTCACAAAACAGCATACATTATGTTGACTTCCAGGTAGGTCTCTCTATTATGGCAGAACTGAATTAAAAGTTTAATTGCAGAGGCTTAGGAGGACACAATGACCCTTGCATGTGTACAGTATACCGGCATGCTCTGCAGCATTACTACACAGAGAGACCTGCAGAATGTAAGAAACAAGGCCAGGTGCTAGAACAGAGCACTGGCACCCATCTAGTCCTTAGCAGAAGCTACTCAGTCTGCCTTTGTTGTCTGTTGACGTTTTATTTGATGCCGATCACATACTATGTCGTGGAGGCCTTCACGTGCCCTACTGAAATTTGGATGATTTCATTGCCATGACAGTCCACAGGCTGAAAGTTGAATTCATTCAGCTTCTAGGTTTACTCTTTAATATTTAAGTCACTGGAAGTTACACCCTTCTTTCATTTTTTTCTTCATTGAAAATATTTTTTCCTCATGTTATTTATCGTGATTATGGTTTCCCTGTAGTTTTCCCAGATCTCCCCACATCCCTTCCCACCCAGCTCTGCACCCCCACCTCCACTTCTGTTTCTCATTAGAAAACAAACAGGCCACTATGGGATACTAATAAAATAAGATAAAAGATTAGATAAACAAAAATCGACACACTGTCTTTGGACAAAACAGAAGGGGAAAAAAAATCCAACAAGAGAAGGCACAAGAAACTGAGACTTCCACTCATTCACATACTGAGGAATCTCACAAAAACACAAACTAGAAGCCCTAATATAGATGCAAAGTACTACAGGGTAAATGGAAAGAAAAATAAAATAAAAATTATAAGATAAATTATTTAAGACATAACATTATAAGACAAGGAACCTAGAAAGATGTCATTGAGTTAATTTTCAGTTGGCCATCTGAGCATGTAGCCCACCCTCGTTAGTTTCCCCAGTGAGACCCAGACCTGTACAGGCCCTCTGCAGGTTGCACAGTCTCTGTGAGTTCATACATACACAGTCATGCTGTTTTAGAGAGATTTGTTTCCTGGGTGTTCTCTGTAACTTCTGTCTCTTACATTCTTTCTGCCTTATCTTCCACAGGGTTTCCTGAAGCTTGAGGGGAGGGCTATGATGGAGACATCTCATTTGGGGTTGAGTATTCTGAGGTCTCTCACTCTGCACAATGTCTGGCTGTAGGGTCTTGCTACTTTTTTTTTCTTTTTTAGAATAGTAGTATTTGCTTTTATCCAGTTTTCAGGTATGGGACCTCTATGTTGTTTTCAATTTCTAGTGATTATGAAGAGAGCAACAACGCACATGGTTGAGCAAGTGTCTCTGTGGTAGGATGAAGCATCCTTTGAATATATGTTCAAGAGTGGTTGTTTTAAGTCAGGCTTCTCTAAAACAGCAGTTTTCAACCTGCCAGTGGCCATCCCTTTGACAAGCCTCTATCTCCCCTAAATATTTACATTATGATTCCTAAGAGTAGCAAAATTACAACTATAAAGTACCAATGAAAATAATTTTATGGGTGGGGGTCACCATAACATGAAAAACTGTATTAAAGAGTTCTCAGCATTAGGAAGGATGAGAAACACTGTTCTAGAGTGACAGAATTTATAGAATGAATTATCTATCATTCATCTATCTATCTATCTATCTATCTATCTATCTATCTATCTATCTATCTATCTATCTATCTGTCATCTATCTATCTATCTATCTATCTATCTATCTATCTATCTATCTATCTAATCTATCATCCTATCTATCTATCTATCTATCTATCTATCTATCTATCTATCTATCTATCTATCTATCTATCTATCTATCTATCTATCTAATCTATCACCCTATCTATCTATCTATCTATCTATCTATCTATCTATCTATCTATCTATCTATCTATCTATCTATCTATCTATCTATCTATCTAATCTATCACCCTATCTATCTATCTATCTATCTATCTATCTATCTATCTATCTATCTATCTATCTATCTATCTATCTATTCTACCATCTATCTAATCTGTCTATTTATCTATCAGCTATCTATACAATATATATGGAAAGGGGATTTATTAGAATGACTTACAGACTGCAGTTCAGATAATCCAACAATGGCTTATCCACTGGAATTAGAAAGTCCAAAAATCCAGTGGGTGCTCAGCTCACAAGGATGGGTGTCTCAGTTAGCGCTGCAACCTAATGCCTGTGAAGGAAAGGACTTGCTAGCCAGGCAAAGGCAGTCAGGCAAAAAGCAAAACACCCTTCTTCCATGTCCTTATATAGGCTTTTCAGTGGAAGACATGGTCCAGATTAAAGGTGGATCTTCCCTCCTCAAGATCCAGAAAAAGATGTGTCTTCCTGCTTCAAAGATCCAGATTAGAAGTAGATCATCCTACTTCAAATTAAACTAAGTTCTCTTAGCAGCATGCCTTCCATTTGGGTTTTAGTTCCAGATGTAGTCAAGTTTGTAACCAAGAGTAGCTGTCACAAGTCCATTCCTTGTCAATATGATATGCAATCATATCTTCTTATGTTGTGATTAATTTCTAAATGAAAGCAATAACCTGGTCATAATAATGCCTAAGCATGATATAACCATTCCATATACAATTAAAAGCACATTACATATTTAACCAGATTATAATTACATCCAACATGTTATAATTATCCCTAGTACAACTGCAAATGTAGATGGCAATGTCCATTGAAAGACATCCTTTTATCGTGTCAAATATGATAACCATTAATATTCTCTTAATCGATGTTACATAACACAATAAAGAAATTGAAGAAAACATGCAAACATCTGTACAAACACATTCTTAAAATATTCCAGAAACATTCATGTCAATTATAATTCTCATTTCTGTAACTGGTTACAAGGCCTTAGCTACTAATTACAACTACCTTCCTCTGGTACTAGTTCTGTATTTCCTTCACCCTTGACAAGCACCTCAGCAGATCTTAGCTCTTTTCCTGGAAGAATGACCCATATCTTCATTCCTGACAAGTCTGTGTTCTTTGTCTTTCTGCCTGGATTATACTGCTGTAATTTCCCACTGACTTTAATCACAGGACATGGTAGTGCAAAGAGATGCCCTAAGGGATCTCCTTTATTCTACATATAATCTTTCTTACCTCCATTGTGGAGAGGAACCTTATTTCTCCATGGTAATTTGGATCAATCACCCCTTCTGCCACCGTTATTCTCTTCTTATCATGTTGGTTTAAGGGCATTAGAAACTCGAAGTGTCAGAGATGGTAGAGCCTTGTTCCAAAAATCCCAAAGCTAGATTGAGGTAGATCAGTTCCCATCTTCCTGAGGTACCAACACTGATTTCTATAGTGACTATACAAGTTTGCTGTCCCACCAGCAATAGATGAATATTCTCTTCACACCACAACCTTGCCAACATGAGTTGTCATTGGTTTTATTAACCTTAGCCATTCTGGTAGTTGTAAGATACAATCTCAAAGTTGTTTAATTTGCATTTTCATGATGTCTAAGGATGTTGAACATTTCTTTAAGTGTTTCTCAGATATTTCAGCTTTCTCTATTGAGAATTCTCTATTTAGATTTCCATTTTAATTTTAATCTCCAATAATACTCCATTTTTAATTGGGTCACTTTTTGATAGCTAATTTTTTGGGTTCTTTATATAGTTTTGATATTAGTCCTCTATCAGATGTGTAGTTGGTAAAAAAAAATTACCCATTCTATAGGCTAACACTTTGTTAAATGATGCTATCTTTTCCCATGGACAGCTTTTCATTTTCATGAGGTTCTATTTATGAATTCAATGTCTGAATTAACAGTGTTCTGTTTAGAAAGTCTTTTCCTATGTAACAAGTGTAAGTTATTCCTCACTTTCTTTTCTATCTGATTCAATATATCTAGTTTCATGTTAAGATCTTTAACACATTTGGAGTAGAATTTTGTTCAATGTCGTAAGTATGAATCTATTCGGATTCTTCAACATGCTGTCTTACGGTTTGACCAGCATCATTTGTTTAAGATGCATTTATGGCTTCTTTATCACAAATCAGGTGTCCATGTGTATATGACTTTATGTCTGAATCTTCAATTTCAGATCTACATTTCTGTTTTGTGTGTTTTCATTAGTATAGCTCTGTAGTACTACTGGAAATCTGTGATGTGATACCTTCCACAGTTCTTTTATTATTCAGGTTTGTTTTATCTATCCTGGTTTTTGGTTATTTGGTTTTGTTTGTTTGTTACCATGAAGCTGAAAATTGTCCTTTCAAGAATTGTGTTGGGATCTGGATGGGGATCACATTGAATCTGTAGATTGCTTTTGGTAAGATGGCATTTTTACTCTTAATTCTACCAATCGGTGAGCATGGGAAATCTTTCCATCTTCTGATATTCTTTTCAATTTCTTCAAGTTTTATCATACAAGTCTTTCACTTGCCTGATTAGAATCACCCTAAGATATTCTATAAAATTTGAGGCTGTTGTGTTGTTTCCCTGATTTCTTTTTAGCCCATCTGTCATGTGTATATAGGAGGGCTACTCATTTTTGTGAGTTAATTTTTTTTATTCAGCTACTTGGCTGAAAGTATTTATCAAATGTAGAAGTTTTCCAGGGGAAATTATCATATTATCAGCAAATAAAGACACTTTGACTTCTTCCTTTCCAACTTATATCCCCTAGATCTCCTTCCATCACTGTATTGCTGTAGCCGAGACTTCAGGGGCTATATTGACTATATATGGAGTATAGACAGCCTTGTCTTGTTTCTGATTTTAGTGGAATTGCTTTCAGTGTCTCTCCATTCAAGGTGATCTTGTCTGTGGCTTGCTGCAAACTACCTTTATTATGTTTAGTTATGTCCCTTGTACTCCTAGTCATCCCAGGACTTTTATCATGAAGTGGTGTTGAATTTTGTCAAATGCCTTCTCTGTATCTAATGAGATGGTCATGTGATTCTTTCTTTCAGTTTGTTTATGTGGTAGATTTCATTTACTCATTTACAGATGTTAAGCCATGTGTACCTCACTGGGATGAAACTCGATCATGGCGGATGATCATCTTTATGTGTTCTTCAGTTTACTTTGAAAGTATTTTATTGAGAATATTTACATTTATCGTCATAGGGAAAATTTTTCTGCAATTCTCTTTCTATGTTGGATCTTTAAGTCAGTGTTTTTCAATCTTCCTAATGCTGGGTCAATTTTAAAACAGTTCTTCATGTTGTGGTGACCCTCAACCATAAAATTATTTCATTGCTGCTTCATAATTGTAATTTTATTACTGTTATGAATTATAAAGTAACTATATGTCATATACAGGGTATCTGATGTATTCCACTCAAAGGATTTACAACCTATAGATTGAGAATCACTGATTTAAGTGGTTTCTTTTTAGAGGTAACTGTGGACTCATAATATTAATTAGCATTTTTTCTGTTTCTGTTTTGTGGAATAATTTGAAGAGTATTGGTATAACACTTCTTTGAAAGTCTGGTAAAATTCTGTACTAAAAATATCTGGCTTCAGGCTTTGTCGTTGGTTCACCTTTAATTACTGCTTCTATTTCACTACGACTTGTATAGGTATGTTTATATGATTGCTTATATAATCTTCATTTAACTTTGGCAAGTGATAAGTATTAAGAAAATTATCCACTTCTTTCGATTTTCCAATTTGGTGGGATACAGGTTTTTATAGTATGTCCTTATGATTATCTGGATTTCTCTGGTGTATGTTGTTATGTCTCCATTTTCATTCTAATCTTGTCAATTAGTGTATTCTTCCTCCTCCTTTTGGATATGACTTTGTCAATCATAATGGTTTCCTCAAAGAACCAATTGTTTTAAGTTTTTTTTTTTATTAACTTGAGTATTTCTTATATACATTTCAAGTGTTATTCCCTTTCCTGGTTTCCGGGCAAACATCCCCCTCCCCCCTCCCCTTCCCTATGGGTGTTCCCCTCCCAACCCTCCCCCCATTGCCGCCCTCCCCCCATAGTCTAGTTCACTGGGGGTTCAGACTTAGCAGGACCCAGGGCTTCCCCTTCCACTGCTGCTCTTACTAGGATATTCATTGCTACCTATGAGGTCAGAGTCCAGGGTCAGTCCATGTATAGTCTTTAGGTAGTGGCTTAGTCCCTGGAAGCTCTGGTTGCTTGACATTGTTGTACTTTTGGGGTCTCGAGCCCCCTCAAGCTCTTCCAGTTCTTTCTCTGATTCCTTCAACGGGGGACCTATTCTCAGTTCAGTGGTTTGCTGCTGGCATTCGCCTCTGTATTTGCTGTATTCTGGCTGTGTCTCTCAGGAGCGATCTACATCCGGCTCCTGTCGGTCTGCACTTCTTTGCTTCATCCATCTTGTCTAATTGGGTGGCTGTATATGTATGGGCCACATGTGGGGCAGGCTCTGAATGGGTGTTCCTTCAGTCTCTGTTTTAATCTTTGCCTCTCCCTTCCCTGCCAAGGGTATTCTTTTTCCTCATTTAAAGAAGGAGTGAAGCATTCACATTTTGATCATCCGTCTTGAGTTTCGTTTGTTCTAGGGATCTAGGGTAATTCAAGCATTTGGGCTAAAAGCCACTTATCAATGAGTGCATACCATGTATGTCTTTCTGTGATTGGGTTAGCTCACTCAGGATGATATTTTCCAGTTCCAACCATTTGCCTACGAATTTCATAAAGCCGTTGTTTTTGATAGCTGAGTAATATTCCATTGTGTAGATGTACCACATTTTCTGTATCCATTCCTCTGTTGAAGGGCATCTGGGTTCTTTCCATTTTCTGGCTATTATAAATAAGGCTGCGATGAACATAGTGGAGCACGTGTCTCTTTTATATGTTGAGGCATCTTTTGGGTATATGCCCAAGAGAGGTATAGCTGGATCCTCAGGCAGTTCAATGTCCAATTTTCTGAGGAACCTCCAGACAGATTTCCAGAATGGTTTTACCAGTCTGCAATCCCACCAACAATGGAGGAGTGTTCCTCTTTCTCCACATCCTCGCCAGCATCTGCTGTCACCTGAGTCTTTGATCTTAGCCATTCTCACTGGTGTGAGGTGAAATCTCAGGGTTGTTTTGATTTGCATTTCCCTTATGACTAAAGATGTTGAACATTTCTTTAGGTGTTTCTCAGCCATTCAGCATTCCTCAGCTGTGAATTCTTTGTTTAGCTCTGAACCCCATTTTTTAATAGGGTTATTTGTTTCCCTGCGGTCTAACTTCTTGAGTTCTTTGTATATTTTGGATATAAGGCCTCTATCTGTTGTAGGATTGGTAAAGATCTTTTCCCAATCTGTTGGTTGCCATTTTGTCCTAACCATAGTGTCCTTTGCCTTACAGAAGCTTTGCAGTTTTATGAGATCCCATTTGTCGATTCTTGATCTTAGAGCGTAAGCCATTGGTGTTTTGTTCAGGAAATTTTTTCCAGTGCCCATGTGTTCCAGATGCTTCCCTAGTTTTTCTTCTATTAGTTTGAGTGTGTCTGGTTTGATGTGGAGGTCTTTGATCCACTTGGACTTAAGCTTTGTACAGGGTGATAAGGATGGATCGATCTGCATTCTTCTACATGTTGCCCTCCAGTTGAACCAGCACCATTTGCTGAAAATGCTATCTTTTTTCCATTGGATGGTCTTGGCTCCGTTGTCAAAAATCAAGTGACCATAGGTGTGTGGGTTCATTTCTGGGTCTTCAATTCTATTCCATTGGTCTATCTGTCTGTCTCTGTACCAATACCATGCAGTTTTTATCACTATTGCTCTGTAATACTGCTTGAGTTCAGGGATAGTGATTCCCCCTGAAGTCCTTTTATTGTTGAGGATAGCTTTAGCTATCCTGGGTTTTTTGTTATTCCAGATGAATTTGCAAATTGTTCTGTCTAACTCTTTGAAGAATTGGATTGGTATTTTGATGGGGATTGCATTGAATCTGTAGATTGCTTTTGGTAAAATGGCCATTTTTACTATATTAATCCTGCCAATCCATGAGCATGGGAGATCTTTCCATCTTCTGAGGTCTTCTTCAATTTCTTTCCTCAGTGTCTTGAAGTTCTTATTGTACAGATCTTTTAATTGCTTGGTTAAAGTCACACCGAGGTACTTTATATTATTTGGGTCTATTATGAAGGGTGTCGTTTCCCTAATTTCTTTCTCGGCTTGTTTCTCTTTTGTATAGAGGAAGGCAACTGATTTATTTGAGTTAATTTTATACCCAGCCACTTTGCTGAAGTTGTTTATCAGCTTTAGTAGTTCTCTGGTGGAACTTTTGGGATCACTTAAATATACTATCATGTCATCTGCAAATAGTGATATTTTGACTTCTTCTTTTCCGATCTGTATCTGCTTGATCTCCTTTTGTTGTCTGATTGCTCTGGCTAGAACTTCAAGAACAATATTGAATAAGTAGGGAGAGAGTGGGCAGCCTTGTCTAGTCCCTGATTTTAGTGGGATTGCTTCAAGTTTCTCTCCATTTAGTTTAATGTTAGCAACTGGTTTGCTGTATATGGCTTTTACTATGTTTAGGTATGGGCCTTGAATTCCTATTCTTTCCAGGACTTTTATCATGAAGGGGTGTTGAATTTTGTCAAATGCTTTCTCAGCATCTAATGAAATGATCATCTGGTTCTGTTCTTTCAGTTTGTTTATATGATGGATCACGTTGATGGTTTTCCGTATATTAAACCATCCCTGCATGCCTGGGATGAAGCCTACTTGATCATGGTGGATGATTGTTTTGATGTGCTCTTGAATTCGGTTTGCCAGAATTTTATTGAGTATTTTTGCGTCGATATTCATAAGGGAAATTGGTCTGAAGTTTTCTTTCTTTGTTGTGTCTTTGTGTGGTTTGGGTATAAGAGTAATTGTGGCTTCGTAGAAGGAATTCGGTAGTGCTCCATCTGTTTCAATTTTGTGGAATAGTTTGGATAATATTGGTATGAGGTCTTCTATGAAGGTTTGATAGAATTCTGCACTAAACCCGTCTGGACCTGGGCTCTTTTTGGTTGGGAGACCTTTAATGACTGCTTCTATTTCCTTAGGAGTTATGGGGTTGTTTAACTGGTTTATCTGTTCCTGATTTAACTTCGATACCTGGTATCTGTCTAGGAAATTGTCCATTTCCTGAAGATTTTCAAGTTTTGTTGAATATAGGTTTTTATAGTAAGATCTGATGATTTTTTGAATTTCCTCTGAATCTGTAGTTATGTCTCCCTTTTCATTTCTGATTTTGTTAATTTGGACGCACTCTCTGTGTCCTCTCGTTAGTCTGGCTAAGGGTTTATCTATCTTGTTGATTTTCTCAAAGAACCAACTTTTGGTTCTGTTGATTCTTTCTATGGTCCTTTTTGTTTCTACTTGGTTGATTTCAGCTCTGAGTTTGATTATTTCCTGCCTTCTACTCCTCCTGGGTGTATTTGCTTCTTTTTGATCTTGAGCTTTTAGGTGTGCTGTCAAGCTGCTGACATATGCTCTTTCCTGTTTCTTTCTGCAGGCACTCAGCGCTATGAGTTTTCCTCTTAGCACAGCTTTCATTGTGTCCCATAAGTTTGGGTATGTTGTATCTTCATTTTCATTAAATTCTAAAAAGTTTTTAATTTCTTTCTTTATTTCTTCCTTGACCAGGTTATCATTGAGTAGAGCATTGTTCAATTTCCACGTATATGTGGGCATTCTTCCCTTATTGTTATTGAAGACCAGTTTTAGGCCGTGGTGGTCCGATAGCACGCATGGGATTATTTCTATCTTTCTGTACCTGTTGAGGCCCGTTTTTTGACCAATTATATGGTCAATTTTGGAGAAAGTACCATGAGGAGCTGAGAAGAAGGTATATCCTTTTGCTTTAGGATAGAATGTTCTATAAATATCCGTTAAGTCCATTTGGCTCATGACTTCTCTTAGTCTGTCGACATCACTGTTTAATTTCTGTTTCCATGATCTGTCCATTGATGAGAGTGGGGTGTTGAAATCTCCCACTATTATTGTGTGAGGTGCAATGTGTGTTTTGAGCTTTAGTAAGGTTTCTTTTACGTATGTAGGTGCCCTTGTATTTGGGGCATAGATATTTAGGATTGAGAGTTCATCTTGGTGGATTTTTCCTTTGATGAATATGAAGTGTCCTTCCTTATCTTTTTTGATGACTTTTAGTTGGAAATTGATTTTATTTGATATTAGAATGGCTACTCCAGCTTGCTTCTTCTGACCATTTGCTTGGAAAGTTGTTTTCCAGCCTTTCACTCTGAGGTAGTGTCTGTCTTTGTCTCTGAGGTGTGTTTCCTGTAGGCAGCAGAATGCAGGGTCCTCGTTGCGTATCCAGTTTGTTAATCTATGTCTTTTTATTGGGGAGTTGAGGCCATTGATATTGAGAGATATTAAGGAATAGTGATTATTGCTTCCTGTTATATTCATATTTGGATGTGAGGTTATGTTTGTGTGCTTTCATTCTCTTTGTTTTGTTGCCAAGACGATTAGTTTCTTGCTTCTTCTAGGGTATAGCTTGCCTCCTTATGTTGGGCTTTACCATTTATTATCCTTTGTAGTGCTGGATTTGTAGAAAGATATTGTGTAAATTTGGTTTTGTCATGGAATATCTTGGTTTCTCCATCAATGTTAATTGAGAGTTTTGCTGGATACAGTAACCTGGGCTGGCATTTGTGTTCTCTTAGGGTCTGTATGACATCAGTCCAGGATCTTCTGGCCTTCATAGTTTCTGGCGAGAAGTCTGGTGTGATTCTGATAGGTCTGCCTTTATATGTTACTTGACCTTTTTCCCTTACTGCTTTTAATATTCTTTCTTTATTTTGTGCGTTTGGTGTTTTGACTATTATGTGACGGGAGGTGTTTCTTTTCTGGTCCAATCTATTTGGAGTTCTGTAGGCTTCTTGTATGTCTATGGGTATCTCTTTTTTTTAGGTTAGGGAAGTTTTCTTCTATGATTTTGTTGAAGATATTTACTGGTCCTTTGAGCTGGGAGTCTTCACTCTCTTCTATACCTATTATCCTTAGGTTTGATCTTCTCATTGAGTCCTGATTTCCTGTATGTTTTGGACCAGTAGCTTTTTCTGCTTACATTATCTTTGACAGTTGAGTCAATGATTTCTATGGAATCTTCTGCTCCTGAGATTCTCTCTTCCATCTCTTGTATTCTGTTGGTGAAGCTTGTATCTACAGCTCCTTGTCTCTTGTTTTGGTTTTCTATATCCAGGGTTGTTTCCATGTGTTCTTTCTTGATTGCTTCTATTTCCATTTTTAATTCCTTCAACTGTTTGATTGTGTTTTCCTGGAATTCTTTCAGGGATTTTTGTGTCTCCTCTCTATGGGCTTCTACTTGTTTATTTATGTTTTCCTGGAATTCTTTCAGGCATTTTTGTGTCTCCTCTCTATGGGCTTCTACTTGTTTATTTATGTTTTCCTGGAATTCTTTCAGGCATTTTTGCGATTCCTCTCTGTAGGCTTCTACTTGTTCTCTAAGGGAGTTCTTCACGTCTTTCTTGAAGTCCTCCAGCATCATGATCAAAAATGATTTTGAAACTAGATCTTGCTTTTCTGGTGTGTTTGGATATTCCATGTTTGTTTTGATGGGAGAATTGGGCTCCGATGATGCCATGTAGTCTTGGTTTCTGTTGCTTGGGTTCCTGCGCTTGCCTCTCGTCATCAGATTATCTCTAGTGTTACTTTGTTCTGCTATTTCTGACAGTGGCTAGACTGTCCTATAAGCCTGTGTGTCAGGAGTGCTGTAGACCTGTTTTCCTCTCTTTCAGTCAGTTATGGGGACAGAGTGTTCTGCTTTCGGGCGTGTAGTTTTTCCTCTCTACAGGTCTTCAGCTGTTCCTGTGGGCCTGTGTCTTGAGTTCACCAGGCAGCTTTCTTGCAGCAGAAAAGTTGGTCTTACCTGTGGTCCCAAGGCTCAAGTTCGCTCGTGGGGTGCTGCCCACGGGCTCTCTGCAGCGGCAGCAACCAGGAAGACCTGTGCCACCCCTTCCGGGAGCTTCAGTGCACCAGGGTTCCAGATGGTCTTTGGCTTTTTCCTCTGGTGTCCGAGATGTGTGTGCAGAGAGCAGTCTCTTCTGGTTTCCCAGGCTTGTCTGCCTCTCTGAAGGTTTAGCTCTCCCTCCCACGGGATTTGGGTGCAGAGAACTGTTTATCCGGTCTGTTTCCTTCAGGTTCCGGCGGTGTCTCAGGCAGGGGTCCTGCCGCTCCTGGTCCCTCCCCCACGGGAGCCCAGAGGCCTTATACAGTTTCCTCTTGGGCCAGGGATGTGGGCAGGGGTGAGCAGTGTTGGTGGTCTCTTCCGCTCTGCAGCCTCAGGAGTGCCCACCTGACCAGGCGGTTGGGTCTCTCTCTCACGGGGTCTGGGAGCAGAGAGCTGCTGCGGGCCGGGAGAACCAATTGTTTTATTAATTGTTTGGATGGTTCTCATTGTTTCTTTCAGCCCTCGGTTTGATTATTTCTTGCCCTCTGCACCTCTTTGGGTGTGATTTCTTTGTGTTCTAGTGCTTTCTGGTGTGCTGTTCAGTTACTAGTATGAGATCTCTCTAATTTTCTTTCATGTATGTGAGTACACTGCTGCTCTTGTCAGACACACCAGGAGAGGGCATCAGATCCCATTACAGATGGTTGTGAGCCACCATGTGGTTGCTGGGAATTGAACTCAGGACCTCTGGAAGAGCAGTCAGTGTTCTTAATCTCTGAGCCATCTCTCCTCTCTAATTTTCTTATGTAAACACTTAGTGCTATGAACTTGCCTCTTGGAACCACCTTCATTGGGAATGTGGTGTATTTATTTCTGGAAAGTCTTTAACTTTTTCCTAATTTTCACGTTGGCCGGTTTTTCATTCAGTAAAGAGTTATTTCATTTCCATAAGTTTGCAAGCTTTCTGTTGCTTCTGTTGTTATGATGTCCAACTTTAATCTGTCGTGACCTGATAGGATTCACAGAATTATTTCAGTTTTCCTGAATCTATTGAGTCTTGCCTGTGTCCAGTATGTGGTCAGTTTGGGAGCAAGTTCCATGAGGTTCTGGGAAGGTAAGGTATATTCTTTTAGGTTTGGCTAAATATTTTGAAATATATGCTAAGTCCCTTTGGTTTGTGATATCAGATAGTTCCAAAATTTCTCTATTTAGTTTTTGTCTGAATAACCATCTGTAGGAAAGAATGAGTATTGAAATCTCCTACTGTCTGTGTATGAGGATGAATATGTGAATTAATCTGCAGAAATATTTCTTTTTATGACTTTGGTTGCACTTGTGTTTTCAGATAGACATATTAAGAATTGTAATGCCTCTTGGTGGAATTTTTCCTTTCATGAGTATGTAGTGTCCTTTTCTATTTTTTCTGATGAGTTTTTAGTGAAGTGTATTTTTTCAGATATTTAAATGGCTGTATCAGCTTGTGTCTTAGGTCCATATTTTCAAAATACTCTTTCCATAATGTACCCTGTGCTATTGTCGAGCCTTGATGTTAAGGTGATTATTGGTTGCAGCCGAGGGATGGATCCTGGTTTGCATTTATTCTGTTAATCTGTGTCATTTTATTGGGGAATTGAGATCACTGATGTTGGGAAAGATTGTCAGAGTGTGTTTTTTGATTCTTGATGTTTTGATGTTGTAGGTGTGTGCATGAGTGTGTGTGTGTGTGTGTGTGTGTGTGTGTGTGTGTGTGTGTGTGTACTCTCTTTTGATTTGCTGGGCTAAAATTTTTTAACTTCTTGTGTTTTCTTGGGTGTGGTTAGCCTCTTTAGTTTGGAGTTTTCTTTCTAGCATCTTCTGTGGAGCTGTATTATAGATGCTTAAATTTATAGTTGCTTAAATTTGATTTTATCATAAAATGTCATATTTTCTCAACTTATCGAGATTGAAAATTTTGCTGGGTATAGTTATCCAGGCTGGCACCTGTGATCTCCTCATGTCTGCAGGACATCTGTCTAGGCTCTTCTGACTTTCAGATTCTCCAATGAGAAGTCAGGTATTAATCTAAAAGGTCTGCCTTTATGCATTACTTACTCTTTTCCCTTTACAGCTTTTGATTTTTTTTGTTCTATAGGTATAGTGTTTTGATTATTACACGCTGAGGGAACTCTTTTTCTTTTCTATTTGGTGTTCTGTATGCTTCCTATACCTTGATAGGTATTTCTGTGTGTGGTTTAGGGAAATTTTCTTCTATGATTTTGTTGGAAATATTTCCTGTGCCTTTGACCTGGGTTTCTTCTGCTTCTTCAATTCCTACTATTATCCTTGGATTTGGTCTTTTGGTGGTGTTCCAGATTTCCTAGATGTTTTATTCAAGGAAAATTTTGATTTAATATTTTCCTTGACCAATATATATCTCTTTCTTTTATCATGTGTTTAATGTCTGAGATTCTCTTGTATTTCAATCTCTTGTATTCTTTTGGTGATATTTGCCTCTAAGACTCCTGTTTGAGTTTCTAAAATTTCACTTCAAACTATCCCTCAGTTTGTGTTTTCTTTGATGATTTTTTTCTACTTTCATATCTTGAACTGTTTTATTCTTTTTCTGTTTGTGGTTTCATAGATTTTGTAGAGGATTTTTTAAAATTTCCTTTTTAAGTACCTCTGTCATATTCACCAAAGCTATGCTAAGGTCGTTGTCTTGTGCTTCAGCCATGTTGCAGTTTTAGGGCATTTTGTGGTAGGGTTATATGGCTCTAGTAGATCTATACTGTCCTGGTTATTATTGATTGTGTTTTTATGTTGGTTTCTCAACATCTAGGTTTAGAAGACTATAATTCTTGTTGCTAATATCTGGTCTTGTTTTTGTTGGGTGGGTGATTTGTTCCTTGGTTTCTGCTGCCTTCTCTAGTTCTTAAGTTATGGTGGCTGTGTGTTGCCAGGTAGAAAATTCTTCTGGTATTCTGATAGGTGTGGCCACTGGTGGTTTCTGATAAAATGTGTATTAGGAGCTAACTCTTAGGGATGTGTATTGGGGTAGAAGGGGGTCTGCAGGAGAGAAGAAAGCAGGTTGTTCTTCCAGCATTGGGTTCACTCCCTGGGAATGAGGGCAGTGAGGCAGTGAGGAGAGGGCACAACAGGTTCTCTGCTAAGGAGCCGGGGTTAATCCTGGGGATTGGATATGGAAGAGAGAAGGGAAAGTAAAGATCTGAAGCTCATTTATCTGCTTGTCTATCAGGCTTAGCTCATGGGTTCCCAGAGAATGGATATGGGAGTTGGGAGCTGGAATAACAGGATAATTGAGGAAGAAGGTTGGAGAAGACCTGAGTTATCAGCTGGAGATGGGGACCAAAAAGGGAAGAGGAAACCTATGGTCTGCTCTTGAGGTGGTGAAATGAAGAGACATTGGGTTTGGAGAAGAGGATGGGGTGGAAAAAACCTGCAGTTAGGTTACCTGTTTCCCGGGCTGTAGTGGGCTGCTGAGTCTCAGGGAATGCCTGCTGGATGTGAGGACTGAGAAAGAGAGGTCAGAGGAGGTCTGCGTGCTGGACACAGAGGGCAGCAAGGGAGGCATGGCTGTAGCAGCTGCTGTGCCCCAGAGCTGGAGATGCAAAGGGGAGGCTGGATTTTGAGGAGAGGACAGGAATAAAGTTCTGCAGTTACCCTATTGGCTTCTGCTGGAGTGGGTTCCTAGGTCATGCCTGCTGCAGTTGGGCCCTGGGATATAGCAATGGATCAGGAAGAAAAATTTGGAGTGGAAGATCTCCGTGATCCATTGGAGATGGGGAGAGGGTGACAGCAAATGTGGGGGAGTAAGGACACAGCAAATGTTCTTCTGGGGATAAGACTGGGCAATTGGGTTTGGAGCAATAGGGGGAGAGGTAAAGTTCTGCTGTTAGCCTACCTGCTTCCCTGGCCTGAGTCTTTTTTTTTTTTTTTAATTTTTAGGTTCTTGGTTTACATAAGCAGGAAGCAGAGCTTGGGCATTTCCACGAAAGCCAAAGTCCTATTTGGAAGCTGTTGGGACTACTTGGAGGCATCCATGGATTTTTCTTGATAGAAAAATGTTTTATCCTTCTTGTATCGCCAAATACCAAGGTTTGTGTCTCCTCTGTCCTTCGCTTTGAGGTTTTATTATATTCATCTGGATTTCAAAAAGACTGGTTTAAAGGTAAAAGTAAGCAGTATGTGGACTTACACACCCAGGTACCTGACAGAAGGATCACAACTTCAGGGCCAGCCTGGGCTACAGAGCAAGACTCTCAAAATACAAATAAATAAGATAAACAGAGGCTTAGGGATGTAATTCAGTTGTTGAAGTGCTTGCCTGCCATGCCCAAACCCCTGAGTGTTTGATCCCCAGTGCCACATAAATTGGGTTTGATGGAACAGAACTATAACCCCAGCATTTGGAGAATGGAGAATGGAGAATCAGTTCAAGGTCATCCTTAGCTATATAGAGAGATCAAGGCCAGCCTGGCTATCTCCAACTGACTAAATTAATCCAATAACTAATTAATTTAAAGCTTAAAACAATTAAAGGGCTGGTGATCATTTTGGTGGTTCAGTGCCTCTCATGTGCAAGAGCCTGGATGTGGTTCCCTAGTTTATCACAATGATATCTTCACAAGTCAATCTGCATAAGGGAAGGCACAGTAATGTCAACAGCATGCAGCGTATTCTAACTAGCATGTTAGTTCTTAACTAGAGTTACTAATTCTTTTAAAAAGCCCTTTACTGAGCAGCTAATGTAATCTGCTTTACCTTCATGATTGGTTTAAAAAGGAGATCCTTTCATGTTTGGGGAACGCAGGTGCCTGCAGTCTAGAAAGTTGTCCTTTTACCTCTACACAGGTGCTGGGGCTTATGCACATGTGATACATATTTATTAAAAACAATAATAATAATAATAACGCAATTTAAGGTCCATGTTATTGCATAAAATAAAAGGAATATACATGTTTGAATGTTCACAAATGCTTAATTGAGTAATACAATTAGGAAGATATCTTTGTAGATTCAGGGTACAATATAATTTGACAATCATTTTTGTACCTATATCAAAGAGAAATAAAATTTTATATAAGTTTAATTTTTAGTAAATTAAACGACAATATTAACTTCCATTTAAACTTCCAATATAAATACTTCCATTTCAGCCTCTTTAAGTCACAACTAGACTTTCTGAGGGTCTATTGTTAATGCATTCTGGATATGTGCAATGGTTTTCCACAGTGATATTTTTAAATAAATACTCATCACTACAAGATTTTTCAGGTATTATTTTTATGTGTCCTCCTCAAAATGTTGACAAGCAAAACACTGCATAGAACCATGGTACTAAAAAACGTCTACACATGTGCTTCTGGCCTCTGACTAATTTTACACTGTCCTTGTTCTGCAGGGCCTGCCATTAGTTAATGGACATGCAGGACATACCCACCATCTTGGACTCAGTCCTGAGTTAAATGACCAGTCAGGTGGAGGCAAGTCTATATCAACCATTCAGCTGGTAGGTCAGTCATCTGAAGTGGTCTGCAGACTCAGCTGTTACTTCTTAAAGCCTCAGTGCGCAGAGCAGGCTGGTAGGGTAAAGGATCAGAACCTATTACTGATTTGCCTGCTCTTGACCATGAGAAAAGTTGCTGAGAAAACATTAGCAAACACCTGAAAGCTCTTATTGATTGATTGATTGATTGATTGCACAAAACACACTCTCCACAGACTTAAGTCACCATCTGCACTGTGAAATGCACTGTGCAATAATGATTAACATAATAATTTTCATTATTTTAGTTCTTTGTTCTCATAAGCCAGTTGGCCCTTGGGTTTTCCACTTTGTATAACCCTGTCATTTCTTGGTTGATGCAAATGAATACTAGACAAGGGATTTGTTGGTCTGTCTAGGATGAGAGTGTTCATTTCATAGTTCAGGAGAGAGCCAATTTTGTCTAGCACCGTGTGCCATAGCAAGGACCTTTGATGTGAATGGATTTCTCCCAACAGGGTTTTCCATATTAATTTTTAAAATAAAATTCCAATCAGAGTCAATAAATATTCTCATTCTAATTATTAAGCAAAACATATAGGGTCAGGACAAATAGGAAGAGCACACAACTATAAACTTATGAAAATGAATGGGGGTTAAAGTTGAAGAGATGCTAGAAACACACGAAATACATACACAGCAGAGAAATGTATCAGGAGATTGCAGATCTAATGTTAACTCAGAGATGGGAACATAAAATAGTTTCTTTAAAAATAATTTTGAAGCTGGCCATGGTGTTGCACACCTGTAATCCCAGCACTGGATAGATAGAAGCAAGAGGACATCCTTGAGTTCGAGGCCAGCCTGGTGTATGTAGTGAAACCTTATCTCAGAAAAGCAAAATAATAATGATGATGATAATAATAATAATAATTAGTTAATGAAATAAAAATAATCTTAAAGCTTATTATATTTATTGTTCAGGTATATTAAAATTTTATATGAAAGAGGCTAACCTGAGGCTAGGATTAGTTTGAAAAATCATATTCTTACTGGCTTTATTGTTTGGGTTCGAATAAGGGGTCTGGAACACCAACATTCATGGAAACAAGTCTCTGAACTTAGTGAGTTTTGAACTGCCTGGACACTTCTCACTCTGACATAACCTCAACTCATTTTTCATTTAAGCACAGGATTGAAAGAAAAATTTGAATTGCTATTAGACAGTTTGATGGGTTTGATTTTTCTCCCTGCTCTTTTAGGGGGAAATGTAGGTTGAAGATGGAAACTTTATTGTTTTTCTTCGTGTATAAGAGTTCTTGGAGGCGTGCCTCTAACTTCCATTGTACTGTGTAATGATGTATAGGTTTCAGAAAATGTGTATAATATTTGAATTTATATATTTTAGTAGAATCAGGGAGCTTGTGACTACAAGTGCATGCCTGTATAAGATATAATTAGCATATTGCCCATTCAGGCGTGGAGATAGTCTGTATCCTTCAGCCCGCTCCTTTGTTAGCCTTCCTGCTGCCCAAATAGCCCATCTTTGGAATAGCTGCTATGGTTTTAACTCATGAACTCTAGTTTTACTGTTATGTGACAGTGACAAGGATTCTAAGTCTTACATCAATTATCGTCAGTTTCCACAACTTTGGGTGATCAAATTCGATTCTGACACCATTAAAAAGAAGTGATTAGTAGTGGATATAATGTACCTTAGAGGTACTCCATTTATGCAGCTAAGGGGAAGACATGATCCACACTGGGGAGGGACTTTCTGGTCACGTGACTATTGTGGGATCACTCCTGCTTCCTAAGTATCCCCTTCACTCATGGGCTTATATAAGGAAGCCCAGTAAGCACGTTGGTTTACTGATCTGGACTTGGGTGGAATGATTGTTCTAAATGTGTCCTCTTTACAAGTCGGAGTAAGAGCTGTAAGCACAGAAAATGTGGAACAGAAATTGAATTATATACAGTCCAATCTCTGAAATTAAAATTGTAATTCATGTGTACAGGGTGATTTCAAAATCTCACAAAGTTGAAAACTTTGAATCATCTAGTTGTACTTTGTGTCTATTGTTTGATTCTTGTGTCTGTTGTTGTTGGGCAAAATTGTTTTACTGAGTAGCAAAGCAACAAGAGAGCATTGTACCATAGAGAAGGCCATATGACACTAGGTTAGGTTGGGCTTTTCCCCTCTAACTTATAGACCGAAAGATGAGTCCATCCCAGGACAGCCTTCAGAAGAGGGTCAAACTAGGTCAAGAACCATATTCTAAACTTTTGTCTTTAGTAACGGCTTATGTAACCTAAAGAGTTTAAATGAACCACAGGCTAGCTGAGAAGCATTTCACCCCCTATGGAGGGTACAGTTTCTCCCTGAACATAGATAATACAAAGATTATGTTCTGCTCATAGACTTCTACTTTGTATGGTGTGTATGTAAGATGGCGGTTCAGAAATGTATCTAGAATATTCAAATGGTTTTTAAATGTCTGAGTAACTCATTAGATATTTCAGATGCCAATCCAATGTCACAGCTACTCACTCTTTATTAATTATATTTCAATTCAACATAGAAAGGCCCAGAAGATTCACAGACAGCTGAGCTACCCAAAGGCAATGTGCCAGCCTCCAACAGAAACCGTGAGTTCCAATTTTACACAGTTAAAGTAATAATGGCTGGAGAGATGGCTCAGTGGTTATGAGCACCTGACTGCTGTTCCAGAGGTCCTGAGTTCAATTCCCAGCAATCACATGGTGGCTTACAATCATTTATAAGGGGATATGATTGCCACTTCTGGTATGCAGAAGACAGAGTATTCATATACATAAAATATGGGAACATAAAATAGTTTCTTTAAAAATAATTTTGAAGCTGGCCTTTAAGTCTTTAAAAATTAAATATAAAAAATGATACAGAATAGGGTTATATCTGTTTCCAAATAAATATGTCAAAAAGCAATGAGATTGCATAGTAGTTCTCTATTTCATGATGGAAAGCTTTTCAATAAGATCTTCAAGGAGCATCCATTCTTGTCTGCCTCCCAAGAACATCACAGACTAATATGAACTTTATTCCATTTATACTTCTACATTGTTCCTGACCTTTAATTCACTATTACTTATAGAGGCTCAATTTCCATTTTTATTTATTTTCTTTCATGTCTGTCTCATTTGTTACACTGTTATCTGTAGGCTTATATTTTTCAAAACATACTTTAATAAGTATACTTAAATGTTTTAAACTCCCTTCTAGCCTACCACTCCCCAGAGGTAGTAGAAAGGAAAGGTTAGTAGGGCAAAGAAAATGTGGACCTGTTTAGAAATAGTTCTTTGGGGTGAATACAATCTGTGTTGTTAGGATATCAGCAGCTCAGTTTACATTAATCAGCAGCAGTTCGATCCACTCACAAATCCACCATTCACTCATCAGCAATGGCAGGTTGATCTAGAAGAAACCTCAAGGCACTGCCAATTGGCTAGAGTCAGCAGAGACAGTAAGAAGCTGACACAACAGCTCCAAAAGTTCTTTGGTGCATTTCTCTCTATAAAGTCATGACCAACAATGATCAGCAAACAGTGGCAAGGCACACCAATACCACACAGCATCATCCACTGTTTATTGGTTTATATTTGTACCCCTCCCAAACACCATGTGTTCTTTTAAGTGTCTACTCTAGCAAAACATCTCACTCCATTTTTCAAGGCAGTTTCCAGAAAAACACCACATGTCGGCTCTCAGCAAAACATACTCCTACATGTCTGCTTTAGTAAAAACATCCTCTCAGAAGACAGTTTCCAGAAAAACATCACATGACGCAACCAAGGCTCCAAAGAAACAAGAAATTTCCACTTCAGCCACTGAAATAACATTTTACTCACATCTTATTTATTCTCTGATAGTAAACTGTCAATCTATATTACTTTGCTTTCCACACTTAATTTATTTCTGTTGCTGGGAAGACAATTTTAATTAAGGCAGGGTTTTATCTTCTATCCAGACTAGTCTGGAACTTACTAGGTAGGCTAGTTTGACCTGTCATTCATGGCAACTGTCTTGCCTCAGCCTCCTAAGTGCGAGGTCCACAGGCATCAGTCATCCTGCTTGGTTTGTTTCTATTATTTCTGAATTTCATTTATGTATTTTCTCATCTCATTCTTCATTGCTTATGTTTCTGTGTAATTCTTTGAAGCTTTGCTTTTGTTTAGTGTGATTTTCATCAGTTACTCTTAACACCTGCAATTTTCTTATTTATGTTACTCTTCTGTAACAAAAACTCCATAATGTTTGACTGCTAGTCAGCCATGATTAGCTACTCTAATTCTACTACAATAGATTAGGTGGCCAAGTATAAAAGGTTATCACAGGATGGACACCTCTTCTATGCCAGGTACTGTGGTAAACATTTGGGATGGATGATCTCACTTGGTTCTCCAACAGGACAAGGAAATGAGAGTAAGTATTCTTAAGTTATATAAATGAATCAACTGGTTGTTGGTGAGGCTACACAGCCAATGAGCTCTGGCATTAGAGGAACAGATGAAATGTTAGTGCATCAAAATTTCCTTGGGATTGTCCCTACACATCCTGATGGGTCCTCTTATTCGTTAAGGACATACTTTGGGCACTGCAGCTGCAGCTCAGTGGTAGAGCATTTGTCTGGCAAGTATAAGGTCCTGGAACTGATCACCAGCCTGAGCAAAATAGTCTGAAGATGTATTGTGCTTGAGGCCCTGTGTATAGCATGTACTGGAGAACAGAACATGCATGTTCATAGTCTGTAGTTTGCCATGTAGCTTGGAATGCAAACACTAACAAGCACAAGGACATATTATTACTACATATGTTATTATGACAATAATTGCTCATTTTTAGCAATTATAAATCATGGAATTTATGAATTTGTTTCAAAATATGTAATTTCATATTCTGTCCCATTCTGCTTTCAGGATATTATTTCTTTTGAAAATATATTTAAATTATTTTTATGTATGTGAGTATTTTGTCTGCATGTATGTTTGTGCTCCACATGACTGCCCAGTGCCATCAGCAGCTGAAGGAAGGAGTCAGATCCCCTGAAACTGAAGTGAAAGATGGTTGGGAGTCTCCATGTAGGTGCTGGAAATCAAACTTGGGTCCTCTCTAAGAGCAGATAGTGTACCTACCTGCCAAGCTGTCTCTCTGGTTCAAAAATATTACTTAATTCTTGTATGATTTTTAGTTCCAATATGAATGTGGAATGTTTGGCACATAGTGGTCTATAACAGACTTTATTGTTTTTACTTTTGAAATAAAGGGAAGGGGAAGGGGGGCAGGATATGCCAAATGTAATTAGGAGCAGAGTGTGGAAACCACACCAGGGAGCAGCAACCATTGCGTGCCAATCATCTTCCTACTACAGGTATCAAGCTTGGCATACAGAAAGAACAGTGAGCAAATCCAAGTCAAAATATGCAGCTGCTGTTTACTAGGAAAACACCGGGTTAGCTTTGACTCTGTGATTATTTCTCTCACGTTACCTCATTGGTGGGATTCAACTTGTATTTCAAAAGACAGGATGTGAAAATCCTTTCCACAGTCTGATTTAAATAAACAAAACCCCAAATCAGATTAGTTCTAGGCCATGCTTCGTGGTGGAAAAATATCTCAGATAGTTCAGACATGCGTGACTCTGGAGACTGCCAGGCACATTAACAAAGGTTTAATATCAGAGTTATTTTTGTATCAGGCTTATTAAATTGCCGGCAAATGCTTATCTTCTCCTAAAGGCTTAAAAGATCTTGCTGAGTACACACAGATGTACAGTGGGTTCTTTGTGGCTTACATGCAAGTGTGCGTACCTGCCTTGTGTCGTCTTCTATATCCATATTGTGACATTTGGAGGCCTTTATCAGAGATGATAAAGTGAGAGACAATGAAAACAGGCCACACAGTCTCCTAGAGAGGGCTTGATCTCTGAAGCTGTTGCATTTGAATGTATTCTATCCGTATCAAAACTGCACTGTGGGCATAAGGAAAACAATTTTTCCCCCCCCAGGCAGCTATGCCATAAATGTATCACTTTAAATTAAATTACTTTATAAAAAGAAACTTTGTTTTTGAGAATTGGCAGAAGCAGCTGAGTGATTTCATGGTGTCATATCCTGTGTGTTTATGATTAATTAATTCTCCAACACTTTCCAGTTTTAACAAAGGATTAAACGAGCTAGTAAACCCTGAAAAGGCATAAATTTGTTCTATCTGTCCCTTTTTCAGACTGGAGATTAAACCTAGTCCTTCATATAAGCCAGACAAGAGCGTTACCACTGAATTATACTCTGGTATATTAATTCACTTCTTTGTTTGTTTGCTTGCTTGCTTGTTTTTGAGACAGAGCTTCTCTATGGAATAGCCCTGGCTATCCTAGAATTCACTTTGTGTAGACCAGGCTGCTTTTGCCTCCTGAGTGTTAGGAACAAAGGTGTACTCCACCATGCCCACCCAGCTCAATTCTTAATATTTGCAAATAAGTATGAGCTTCAGAGGTAAATTTCATAGGCCATCTTTGTAACATAGTCAATGTAGTTATCTCTTGTTTGGTGAAAATTCTAACTATGGTCATCACTTAATAATATATACAGTGTATCAAATTATATTACTAATGCCAAATACCAAGTCATGTTGTTGTATAGTACCTCTCATTTTTAGGACATAAATAGCCAATGAATGAAAAAGTAGTTCTTTCTCTTTCTATGAAGTAAAATTGTTTGGAAAATAAACTCAGTTCCAATAGTGACAATAGCTGCTACTTACACCTCTTTCACAGCTTATTTGAAGCTGAAAATGGAAATTTTAGACTGTGGCAACTGGTAAATGTCTTGTCTCATTAACTGAAATAACCCAGGTAGCTTACTGTCAGAACAAGTGTTATTCTCAAAGTTTTTTTTGTTAGTTGTTCAAGACTACAATTGGGTTGCAATATTCTTTCTATTAAAACCCAATTATAAGCCATTTATTTTTATCAACTCCTAAGCAGATAGCTTGCACAATATAATATAATATGATAGTATGTAAACAAAAAACTGTCTCTTTTATTTTGTTCAGTATCTAACTTCTAGTACTGAAAGTTATTTTACACCAAGACAAGCACACTGAGTAATTGCTACAAAGATAATTTGGGAGCCAGAAGAGTCAATTGTGGTTCTGTTTTGGGCACATTTGGGCAGCAAACAAGGCAATTTAGGAGAGTCATTAACCCGGTCACATTAGGCAATACAACAATACCATGATGACAGGAAGTACCCTGAGCAGACTAGTGGAAGACCAACAAGGTAAGAGCAGCAGCACTGGGTGGTCAGCAGCATGAGAATGGTACCCTACAGGGTTAACACATTAACACTGCTGTGCTCTAACAAATCTCTACATGTGGATAATACAGATGATAGAAGTTTCTTTTCTAGTGTCTGAACCTGAAAGTCCAAGGTTAAGGAGAGGGAGGAATATTCTCACCTTCTGGTTCATCGATAGGATCTTTACACTGAGCCCTCACGTGGTGAGCGTGGTAAGGTAGTATCTCTAACACATCACCTAACTCCCACCAGGCTCCACTGGTGTGATAATATCACGTCACAAAGTCAGGTTTCAGCATATGAATACAGCATAGGTCATCAGCGTCCTGCACACAGCATGGTTCTTAAGTGCCTTACAAAGACCATGATGGAAAAGATATTAGCTGCCTCTCACAGGTGTGCAGCACTGCTTTTGTTCTCATCTTTGGCATATGTATTGGCTACTCTTCTGCTGCTGTCACGAAACACCATGACCAAGGCAACTTACAAAAAAGGGAAAGCATTTAGTTGAACTTATGACTTCAGAGGGTTAGAGTTCATGATGGTGGAAGAAAGCATGAAGGCAAGAATGGCAGAGAGCTCATCTATCAAAGCACAAGTAGAAGGTAGAGAGGCACCCAGAATAAAGCAAGCCTTTGAACCCAAATCTCGTGCCTAGTAACTCTTCCTCCAATAGAGTTACAACTCCCAATCCTTACCAAACAGTTTTACCAATTGAGTCCACGTCTTCAAATATATGAACCTATGGGGGGCCAGTCTAATTCAAACCACAGTAGCTTAGCTCAATAAAATGAAGAAACCAAATATCAGCACATAATTTGTTATTTACACTTGGTCAAAGCAGTTTAAAAAGCAGGTCTGTTGGGTACTGCAGTGTATTCCCAGTTCTGCCTCATCTTCAAAGCAGAGTATAGTGGGACTGTTAATGAGGTGAGAAGGTTAGAGGACGAGGACGTGGGAAAGGTGCTTGGATGTGAAGGAACAAGACATTCCTGCTACTTTAGTTATATTACTCCTTCCTTTGGTTCTGTAGGCAAAACCATCAGCTTGTTGGCTGTTATGGTCCTGGTTGGAGATGGCCTGCACAATTTTGCCGATGGCCTAGTAATAGGCACAGCCTTCTCTTCTTCATTGGAGTCAGGAGTGACCACAACAATCGCTATTTTGTGTCATGAAATTCCACATGAAATGGGTAAGTGTTCCCATTTCTTGGGGGAGCCCTAGTCCATCCCCACCAGTAGTTTGCTTCAGTTCTTCTCCAGACTCATAATAAAAAATGGTAAATATCATTTTTCAGTCACTTCCCATCTATTTATTTATTTAAACAGTAAGCAAAACAAAAGAAAAGACATTCAACAGAAATGAAAACATGTACCCCGAGATAAAGTTCAAATACACCCTTTGTCTTCTTTTCCCAGGGTTCAGAATTATGCCTCAGGGATTCCAGCTGATTCAGTACAGAAGGGAGGCATTCAGAGAAGTCATTCTAAAGAACTTTGGCAAAGACTCCAAAATCTGCATGTTAAATATAGTAAACATGTTAAGAGGGAAACCATTGTGTTAAAAGATGGGTCTGTGAGATAACACATTTAAATGAAAATCAAAGCATAAATCAACATGATTAATATAGAATAATTAAAGCTAAGCATAAAATGGAAGCAACAGATATATGGTATCAGATATACATAAGATCTTTTTTGACTGTATAATTTAGTAACCTTGTATACCAACCCTGCTTCCTAGGAACCAAGACTAACTAAAATAAGGATTTCTAAAACAGACCTGGAGTTAGAAGAAGGGGATCTGTCTACATGAGTACTAGAGAGAGGCCTGCTAGCTACCTGGCTAGCTTTAATTGTCAAGTTGGCATAGCCTAGGGTCACCTAAGAAGGGTGTATACATTGAGTCATTGCCTAGATGAGATTGGTGGCCTGGGGGCATGTCTGTGAGGGATCATCTTCATTGTTCATTGATGGGCTAGGAGAGCCTAACCCATGGTGGACAGCATCATTCCCTGATCTGGAGGTGCTGACCTGCTTAAGAAAGCTAGCTAAGCATAAACGGGATTGAGCCAGCAATCAGTGTCCCTCCAAGGATTCGAGGTCTTGCTTGAGTTGCTGCCCTAACATCCTTTGATGATGCCTGGAAGTATAATACAAAATAAATCTTTTCCTCCCCTAAGATTTTGGTCAGAGTGTATAATCATAGCAAGAAGGAAGAAATTAGGAGAGGCTCATTCTGCTTTCAAGGTCAGGTTCATGTTGTCCCATAGGCAACTCCAACCCTCTTGTGTTCAATGTCCATTCCCTAAGGTCCAGTTACCAAGTTATTATTGACCCCCTGTAGCCAAGGTCTTTTCTGTGCGCATTAAAATTTAATTGGTGTGTATATCACACCTTATAGTCATGTGTTTAGCTGCTACACTAGTGGCCTGGTATTTGACTTTCAACCTCAAATCCCCTGCAGTAGAGCAGCATGTAGCAGGCCAGTGTGCTTGTATCAAGAGCTGTTACTGGAACCTGATGTGCAATGGAATTAGGGAATGGAACCACACATGTTTCTTTAATTTCAGCTTCTATGGGATGATGGAGACTGAGACATAAACACTCTAGAGGAGGTAGAATGTCCATCTTTTGTCACAAAGGTATGGCAAAGTATGGTGTTCCCTGACCATGAAAGTAGAACATCATTTTCTAAAGAGAGATTCTTGTTTCTCTTATTAACTTTCTGAGGATTTAAAAATGTCTAATGAAGTAGTTTTCCTTTTTCCCTACAAACAGAACCCAATTAAGTAAGTCATAAAAACCTATAGAGTATCATGATTCTTGAGGCAAGGATCCAGGACAAAGGAACAACAGCAGCCAACTCAGAAACACCTGGGTAGAGGGTATCTTTGTTTTGCATTTATCTGATTTTGAAATGCCACAGAGTGTCAGAGCTTGGAGAACACGTCACAGACCTCTCTGCATGGCTTATATTTAGGCAGAGGTGTAGAACTTCTCCACTCTCGACTTCATCTGGGTGGTGAGCCCCAGAACTGTATGGTAGATGTGCTTAACTAACTGGTCATTCACCTTACTGTTCAAACCAGTTCCATTTGCTGGAATTAAAAGCAAGTAAGTAGTACATGAACTTATCAGAAGCATCTTCACATAAGTGATGGTGGTATTTTCTCACCCCACCCCAAACTCCAGGAGACTTTGCTGTGCTCTTAAGCTCTGGACTCTCCATCAGGACTGCCATCCTAATGAATTTCCTAAGTGCCCTGACAGCCTTCATAGGACTGTACATTGGTCTCTCGGTGTCTGCTGATCCACGTGTCCAAGACTGGATTTTAACAGTGACTGCTGGGATGTTCTTGTATTTATCCTTGGTGGGGATGGTAAGCATTATGGATTTTCTGTTTTGTTTTGCTGTCACCGGAAATGTGAAAACCAGGAGGAAAAAAATCAATTAAAATGGGAGAGCCAAAGGTATTATAAAATGTAGATAGAGAGAGTGTAGAAAAGTAAATACTGTGTGGAACCCAAAAAGGTAAGCTGGAACATAACTTAAGACTCAGAAAATACTGATGTTCTGACAGTCACGGAAGTAGAAGGCTGTAATCATAGCTTCAAACCTGGCAGCCAACTATGCTACTCCACTGTGTCTATACACACATCCTAGACTTGCAGCCAACTATGCTACTCCACTCTGTGTCTATACACACATCCTAGACTTGCAACCAACTATGCTACTCCACTCTGTGTCTATACACACATCCTAGACTTGCAGCCAACTATGCTACTCCACTGTGTCTATACACACATCCTAGACTTGCAGCCAACTATGCTACTCCACTCTGTGTCTATACACACATCCTAGACTTGCAGCCAACTATGCTACTCCACTCTGTGTCTATACACACATCCTAGACTTACAACCAACTATGCTACTCCACTCTGTGTCTATACACACATCCTAGACTTACAACCAACTATGCTACTCCACTCTGTGTCTATACACACATCCTAGACTTGCAACCAAGTATGCTACTCCAGCTCTGTGTATATACACACATCCTAGACTTACAACCAACTACGCTACTCCAGCTCTGTGTCTATACACACATCCTAGACTTGTAGCCAACTATGCTACTCCACTCTGTCTATGCACACATCCTAGACTTGCAGCTGAAAATGGAAGTTCTGTCAAACAGCCATTCTGCCTAAGCACAAGTGTCAACAAAATTTGTCATTTAGATTGACAACCAACCACGGGTCTTACAAAATAGTTCATTTTTGAATATGGAAGGCCTGTCATTCTGGTGAAATAAGGAAGGTTATGACAGCCATTTGGCATCTAAATCGCAATGTATTTCTTAAGGAAATTCTTGCTAATAATAATGAAAACCTGCTCATTGATTTTCATTCTCTATAATCTTATTAAGAAAATTAGAACATGGTAAATTTTACCCACCTGTTCTGTCTCTTCTTTGTTGCTTTCTCTCTCTCTCTCTCTCTCTCTCTCTCTCTCTCTCTCTCTCTCTCTCTCTCTTTCTTTCCTTACTTACTTTCCTTCCTTCCTGTGACTCTCTTCTCCACAGGATAGGCCATTTTTCTTTAAAGTCACCCTCTGTTAGACTTTTTTGAATTTTAAACAGTTTTAGGATGGGGCTGGGATATACCTCAGTGAGTTACATACCTACCTGGCTCACATGCACGGAGCCCAGAGTTCATTCCCCTGCAGTATATAAGCCTGGTATGGTGATCCACACTTGTAATTCCAGCACTTTGGAGATCGAGACAGAAGGATCAGGAGTTAAAAGTTCATCCGCGGCTATATAAAGAGTTTAAGGTCAGCCTAAGCAACAGGCCTTGTCTCAAAACAAAAGCAAAAGTCCTCAGAGTAAAAGCTAAATTATCACCCCTTCTTCTGAGTTAGAAGACAGCAAAGAAAACGGAAATGTGTGGACAAAAGCAAATTCTGTTATTCCCTGTATCCTGGAGAAGATCAAGCAAAATAAACAGTCTTGAAGGTGATTTGTGGAGCAGATCCTTAGGGATTGACTAATGGTGATGCAGTACCCGGTAATTTGCTCTCCAGGAAGTAAGTACAAAGAGTTGTTCCCTAAGAGAAAAAAAAAATAAGAGAACAAGAAGTGGAGCTTCAACAGCCAGAGGACCAGAGTGTCCAAGAGGGCAGGTTTCAGAGCGGTTCCCATGGTGAGCGCCAGCTTTTGAACCCGGAGCTCCTGATCCCTGGCAGCTTTTCTTTTTTTTTTTTTTCCCCGGAGCTGGGGACCGAACCCAGGGCCTTGCGCTTCCTAGGTAAGTGCTCTACCACTGAGCTAAATCCCCAGCCCCCCCTGGCAGCTTTTCTTAATCACGGGGAGTCAAGTGGATTAAGTCAACACCAGGCACACATTATGTTTACGAATGTTTCTAAATGTTGCTCGTCATGCTAACAAAACATCTTAATTTTGATAATGAAGCTAAAAGGACATCAAATTCTACCTCTAAGCTTTGCCTCCCAGCCTGAGGTCACTGATACTCCATGGTCCTTCTGAAGTAAGGAATCGGGATTTCTAACACGCCACCACTTCCTTTTAATTGAGGTGCGCTACCCATCATTCAGACGCCTTTGTCCATCTTCAAGTTCACTGCTGAGCCGCCTGCTTCAGCTTTTGACTCTTTGGTCCCTTCTGGGGCAGTTGCGGAAGGTCACGGTATTTTTTTGAAGTTTATTTTGTTTTCTAAGCTAGATTGGATTGCTCTTCAAGGTATGATCGATGTGTATGTACAGAGTTGATCCCCTTTCTTTGCTAGATTATATATATATATTTCCAAAATAGATGAGGAAGATTATTTGTCCCGTTTGTCATTTGGAAGCCTAAGTAATGTTACCATTTCCCCATCACTGTACCTGCTGTGTATCCTGTAAGGATAAGAGAAAAAGCAAGGCGGGCTGATACCCTAGGAGAGACCAGCTAGTATAAATTTTGACCCTACTGCAACTTGCCATTGGACAAAAAAAAATAAATAAATAAATAAAAAAATAAAAAAAAAGTCAGCACCCTGGCAAGAAGACAGGAAAGAAAATCCTGTGAATTTCCTGGGGCTGCTTCTAAAATCCAGGTCCCTTGCTCTCACGGCCTTCAGAGTAAATTCTAAACAAATACAGATCTTTCACATAGTGGCGACTTTAACTGTTTCTGTACTCTGGGGCTGTGCCAAACAAAACAGTCTGTCATTTAGAAAGAGGAAAACATGGTTCAGAGACCGTAAAACAGCAAAGAAAATAAATGAAAGAAACTGAAGGGTAGAGGGACCATCTTGGGTAATGCAGTTTGCTAATCCTCTATGTTTATCGGGCTTGCCCTGAGGAGAGTTAATGTGAAAAGACCAGCTGCCTGTGCTGCCTGTTTGTTTGTTTCAAAGAAGTGAAACTCCTAAAGAGGAAGAACTGTGGGCAAGAAGGGGCCATTAGCCATGAGGTCAAGTTGGAAGGAAGTCTTCCCCAGGGAAAACTGCCAGCCTTCCTTCTCCCAAGTGGGGTGGCCTTATCCAAACCCATGAACTCCAAGTTGTCTTGAATCCTTTCTAAAAGGCATGAGGAATCACCCCAGCTCTGTATGGTCAGGGGAATCAATATACCGGGAAGAAGATCAGTGTCCCAACTGGATTTTCCTCAAAGCAAAGACATAGGAAAACACACATTCCCACAGCCTCACGTGTGTATATGTGCATGTGCGTGTGCGTGTGCGTGTGCATGTGCGTGTGTTGGAGGTCAGAGGTCAACCTCAGGTGTTATTCCTCAGAAAGAGCCCATCTTGATTTTGTGGCAGGGTCACTCCCTCAGAGTCGAGGCTCACTGATTAGGCTAAGTCTAGCTAGCAAGCCCCCAGGATCTATTTGCCTTTACCTCCTGGTTCTGGAATTACAAGTGCACGCCGCTGTACCTGGCTTTTTATATGGGGGCTAGGGATGAAACTTTGGTTCTAGGCGTAGATGCCAAGCACTTCACCATTGGAGTTATTCCCCTCAGCTTTAAAAGGGGTTAGTTATGCCCCTTTCTCCCATTGTCCAAAGATGTTCCTATAGACATTCTCTCTCCACAGTTTTGTGCTTGGGTGACAGAGATGTCTTCTTGGGGTGCCCAATGACATCAGGGACATGCCAGGACAAATGGAAGGAATGCAAGGAACTGTGCAAGACTAAATCTTGATCTTCTAGGGTCTTGGTGGGCTAAGAGATGGGGATGGGAGAGTACACAGTGACGTAAGTAAAAGCCATTAACAATTTCCCCATCTGTCACTCAGAAGTGTGAGTGCCCTCATTTTAATTTCAAGTTCCATCTACCCAAGGTTTCTTTCTGGAAATAGCCAGGCAAAATGCCCATGAGGACTTAACAAAAAGTTAGAAAATGTCCAATCCATTGCTGCTCTTGAGGTCCTATTTGCTATTTATCTTCTTAGATTCCAGAATACAAACTTGTTTCTCCTTACCTGTACATAGCCCATGGCCCAAATTGAATTTCCTTCCTGGTAGGCACAATCCAGTTGTCACTGAGAGGTCTGAGCCCTTGTCATTAACTTTCATGTTCCCATTAATAGCCTGCTCACTACTGCTGGATTCGGTTGCCCAAGGGACACTTTGGGGACTCTCCCAGTTCCCAGCTACCCTGGCTTCTTATTGTAATCAACAATGAGTGTGCCCATCACCATAGCAACTTTCTTTGTTGGTTGAACATCGAGTGGATTTCCCCAGATTCTCAAATTATAGTCATAGCTTCTAGTTCCTTGGGATCTGTTATGTCCTCTGCCTCTCTGTCTCTGGGAACAAGGTCTCTGGTCTGGTACCAACTAGGTTTTTAGGAACAGGAAGCACAAGCATAACAAGTGGAAAACTAGCCGTGTTGAGGTGTCAAGACTTTGTGATTTGTTGTTGCTGCTTCTGCTGTGATTTCTAGTCTTACCTTCTTTATACTTTGGATGTCGTTCTCTCTTTATTTCCTCACTTTATGAGGTAGAATGTTATATCTGTCATGAGGTTCAAAGCTTCCTTTCTAACATTAACATTTAAAGCTAGACATTTCCCTGTAAAGCGTCACTCACAGACCCCCTTGTAGTCTGTGTTTTCAGTATGCTCCTTTGAAGTGTTTTCTAATTTCTCATGTATTTTGTTTTCTTTTTTCTGATGCATGCATAATATGGAAGTATATTGTCTGAGTAATACTTGAAATCTAAATGTCTTTCAGTTGCTGATTTAATTAAGTGGAACTGTAGAGCAGGTATGTTTTCTTATATTAGTGCACAGGTATGCACAGGTATGTCTTGAGACCTGTATACCACACGATCTATTTTGATCTATGTTAGTTGTTAGATATGCAGTTCTGAGAGCACCAGTTAAGTCAACTTGATTAATCATAGGAGTCAAATTTTCAAATTAATTCCTGATTTCTCCCACTGGTCTAATGCTAAATTACCAGTGGTGTGAGTTTTCTTACTTCTTCTCTTAGTTCTGCCAATGTTGTTTCATGGGTCTGGGTTTCTGTCACTTGCTACACATATATTCAGATATTTCTTTTGTCAGTTTAGGCTGCTGTAAACACAACACCACAGTCTAAGTGGACCTTGCAACAGAAATGTACTTATCACAGTAGTACAGACTGGGAATTCCAGGGTCAAGGTTTTGGCCAACTGGGTTCCCGGTCAAAGCATTCTCGGTTTCAGACAGATGTTGTCTTGCTATGTCCTTGTGTGGGGGTCCAGCTATGAGTAGGGGTTTTAGAATTTCAATCTCTCATCTCTTACAGTGGTACTAATTCTACCATAATGCTCTCACACTCATGGCCTGATTTCTGATGTGGTTTGAATATGACGTATGAGTGACAGGTTTATATATTAAATGCATAGCCCACAGCTGGTTGGATGATTTGTGAGTTACTAGAAATGTTAAGAGGTGAAGCACAGCTCTAGAAGTAGAGCACTGTCTCAGACTTCTCTAGAGTCACAGATGTTATGGAATACCTTTCTATATTAAGGTAATTTATTGGGACGACTTACAGTCTGCAGTCCAGTTAACCCAACAACGGGCGGCTGTGAGTGGGAGGTCCAGGAATCTAGTACTTTCTCAATTGTTTCAGCTGGTCTTCTGTAGAAGTGGGTTCCAACAGATGTGCTGGCAAGTAGGTGCAAGCAGTCAAAGAAGAGTGAATCTTCTTTCTTCCAATGTCCTTATGTGGGTCTCCAGCAGAAGGTGTGGCCCAGATTAAGGTGTGCACCACCATGCATAGATCTGGAGCTTGCTTTGTCCCCGGCTGACCTTGAACTCAAGAGATCTGCTTACCTCACTCTCCTAAGTTAAAGGCCTGTACTATCTTGTGTGGGCCTAAGCTATTCATGGCCAATATGCCTCAAGGTCTCCATGTCAAGATCCAGGTCAGAAGCCTGTATCTTCCAGCCTCAAGATCTGGATCACAGGTGTGCCCTCTGTTTCTGGATTGTAGTTCATTCTAGATATAGTCAAGTTGACAACCAGGAATAGCCATCACAGACACTAATGGTGTATCTTTGAAGACATATTTGGCCCCATCTGTTTGTTTATCTTCCTGTCTGCCTGCCTGTCTGTCTGTCTCTGTCTCCTCTGTCTTTCTCTCCCTCCCTTCTTCCTCCTTCCCCCTTTCTATGTGTACACATGTGTGTTCTCTTCATCATGAGGTGAAAAATCTCTATATGTTGCCCATCCCATGATTTTCTGCCTCAACATGGGCACAGAATTACAGATTCAAGTGTTCATGGGCCCCATCTCCCTTCTGTCTGCCTGTTTGCCTGCCTGCCTGTCTGTCTCTGTCTCTCTGTCTTTCTCTCTCCTTCCCTTTGTTCCCCTTCCCACTTTCAGTGTGTATACATGTGTGTTCTCTTCATCATGAGGTGAAAAATCTCCATCCATTGCTCACCCCATGATGTTCTGCCTTAACATGGGAATTACAGATCCAAGTGTCCATGGGCTCAACTCTTTCAAACTGTGAACTAAAGCAAACATTTCCTCTCTGTAAGTTGTCAGTGCAGTTTTTTTTTTTTTTTTTGGTTATATCCAAAGAAAAGCATCTGGTAGGCTTCTCAGGACCTTATTTTCAAAGGTTTCTGCAATAGGAACTAGGGTTTTCATGGGCAAGGTCTGGGAAACCACACCTGTACCACCTAGAGCACAGCTGCTGTGTCTTCCTGGTGAATGACACTTCCACCGTCTCCATCTGAGAAAAGATCCTCGCCTTGGTGTCTATTGTCTTCTTAACTGTCGCTGGGCTGTCCTTTCTCATTTGTACCTTCCGCTCTCATTTTGAGAACTAAGTGGTATCGCTCAGATAGAGTACTTGAAGAAGGATGTAGCAGAAATGTCTGCCATAACCAGCAATCTCTATTGTCCATTCACCTTGCTTGTTCAAGTTCTACAAATCACTAAAAAATTGTCTCTTGATGATTTAATAGATGTATATAATATATAACAGTTTCATATATATGCATATATATGGAAGTTTTAATTCATATATAATATATAATTTCATACACATCTATAATATATGATACATATATTCTATACACATATAACTATATTAGTCAGTATTCTCTAGAGTAATAGAATTTATAGAATGAATCTATCATATCTGTCCAGAATAATTCTCTCTCTCTCTCTCTCTATATATATATATATATATGTATATATATATATATATACATATAATGAAGCCTGAAGAAGACTCTAATGGTAATGAAGAAATAGATTTGCCCACAAAAGCTAGCAGGAAAGGAGTAAAAGCTTCTTTCCCCCATGTTCTTTATGTAGGCTGCCACAAGGAAATGTGGTCTAGATTAAAGATGGATCTTCCCACATCAAAGATCTGGATTAAAGGTGTATTTCCCACCTCAAAAGAGCTATATAGAAGTGTGTCTTCCCACTTCAAAGATTTAATAACAATCTTTAAAAAAATCCCTCAAATGGGTACCCAGCCATTTGGGTTTTAGCTAATTCCAAATGTAGTCAAGTGGACAAACAAGAGTAGCCACGAAAATAGCATTTGACAACTTTATACATATATATTTGCTATTTTATATATGGTTATAATATGACAATGTTATATGTTTATATATATTTTCTTTTTTTATTATTATTAACTTGAGTATTTCTTATATACATTTCGAGGATTATTCCCTTTCCCGGTTTCCGGGCAAACATCCCCCTCCCCCTCCCTTCCTTATGGGTGTTCCCCTCCCCACCCTCTCCCCATTGCCGCCCTCCCCCCAACAGTCTACTTCACTGGGGGTTCAGTCTTAGCAGGACCCAGGGCTTCGCCTTCCACTGGTGCTCTTACTAGGATATTCATTGCTAACTATGAGGTCAGAGTCCAGGGTCAGTCCATGTATAGTCTTTAGGTAGTGGCTTAGTCCCTGGAAGCTCTGGTTGCTTGGCATTGTTGTACATATGGGGTCTCGAGCCCCTTCAAGCTCTTCCAGTTCTTTCTCTGATTCCTTCAACGGGGGTCCTATTCTCAGTTCAGTAGTTTGCTGCTGGTATTCGCCTCTGGTTTGCTGTATTCTGGCTGTGTCTCTCAGGAGCGATCTACATCCGGCTCCTGTCGGTCTGCACTTCTTTGCTTCATCCATCTTGTCTAATTGGGTGGCTGTATATGTATGGGCCACATGTGGGGCAGGCTCTGAATGGGTGTTCCTTCAGTCTCTGTTTTAATCTTTGCCTCTCTCTTCCCTGTCAAGGGTATTATTGTTCCCCTTTTAAAGAAGGAGTGAAGCATTCACATTTTGATCATCCGTCTTGAGTTTCATTTGTTCTAGGCATCTAGGGTAACTCAAGCATTTGGGCTAATAGCCACTTATCAATGAGTGCATACCATGTATGTCTTTCTGTGATTGGGTTAGCTCACTCAGGATGATATTTCCCAGTTCCAACCATTTGCCTACGAATTTCATAAAGTCATTGTTTTTGATAGCTGAGTAATATTCCATTGTGTAGATGTACCACATTTTCTGTATCCATTCCTCTGTTGAAGGGCATCTTGGTTCTTTCCAGCTTCTGGCTATTATAAATAAGGCTGCTATGAACATAGTGGAGCACGTGTCTTTTTTATATGTTGGGGCATCTTTTGGGTATATGCCCAAGAGAGGTATAGCTGGATCCTCAGGTAGTTCAATGTCCAATTTTCTGAGGAACATCCAGACTGATTTCCAGAATGGTTGTACCAGTCTGCAACCCCACCAACAATGGAGGAGTGTTCCTCTTTCTCCGCATCCTCGCCAGCATTTGCTGTCACCTGAGTTTTTTTTTTTTTTAATTAACTTGAGTATTTCTTATATACATTTCAAGTGTTATTCCCTTTCCCGGTTTCCGGGCAAACATCCCCCTCCCCCCTCCCCTTCCTTATGGGTGTTCCCCTCCCAACCCTCCCCCCATTGCCGCCCTTCCCCCATAGTCTAGTTCACTGGGGGTTCAGTCTTAGCAGGACCCAGGGCTTCCCCTTCCACTGGTGCTCTTACTAGGATATTCATTGCTACCTATGGGGTCAGAGTCCAGGGTCAGTCCATGTATAGTATTTAGGTAGTGGCTTAGTCCCTGGAAGCTCTGGTTGCTTGGCATTGTTGTACTTTTGGGGTCTCGAGCCCCTTCAAGCTCTTCCAGTTCTTTCTCTGATTCCTTCAACGGGGGACCTATTCTCAGTTCAGTGGTTTGCTGCTGGCATTCGCCTCTGTATTTGCTGTATTCTGGCTGTGTCTCTCAGGAGCGATCTACATCCGGCTCCTGTCGGTCTGCACTTCTTTGCTTCATCCATCTTGTCTAATTGGGTGGCTGTATATGTATGGGCCACATGTGGGGCAGGCTCTGAATGGGTGTTCCTTCAGTCTCTGTTTTAATCTTTACCTCTCCCTTCCCTGCCAAGGGTATTCTTTTTCCTCATTTAAAGAAGGAGTGAAGCATTCACATTTTGATCATCCGTCTTGAGTTTCATTTGTTCTAGGCATCTAGGGTAATTCAAGCATTTGGGCTAATAGCCACTTATCAATGAGTGCATACCATGTATGTCTTTCTGTGATTGGGTTAGCTCACTCAGGATGATATTTTCCAGTTCCAACTATTTGCCTACGAAGTTCATAAACTCGTTGTTTTTGATAGCTGAGTAATATTCCATTGTGTAGATGTACCACATTTTCTGTATCCATTCCTCTGTTGAAGGGCATCTGGGTTCTTTCCAGCTTCTGGCTATTATAAATAAGGCTGCGATGAACATAGTGGAGCACGTGTCTCTTTTATATGTTGAGGCATCTTTTGGGTATATGCCCAAGAGAGGTATAGCTGGATCCTCAGGCAGTTCAATGTCCAATTTTCTGAGGAACCTCCAGACTGATTTCCAGAATGGTTTTACCAGTCTGCAATCCCACCAACAATGGAGGAGTGTTCCTCTTTCTCCACATCCTCGCCAGCATCTGCTGTCACCTGAGTTTTTGATCTTAGCCATTCTCACTGGTGTGAGGTGAAATCTCAGGGTTGTTTTGATTTGCATTTCCCTTATGACTAAAGATGTTGAACATTTCTTTAGGTGTTTCTCAGCCATTCGGCATTCCTCAGCTGTGAATTCTTTGTTTAGCTCTGAACCCCATTTTTTAATAGGGTTATTTGTTTCCCTGCGGTCTAACTTCTTGAGTTCTTTGTATATTTTGGATATAAGGCCTCTATCTGTTGTAGGATTGGTAAAGATCTTTTCCCAATCTGTTCATTGCCGTTTTGTCCTAACCACAGTGTCCTTTGCCTTACAGAAGCTTTGCAGTTTTATGAGATCCCATTTGTCGATTCTTGATCTTAGAGCATAAGCCATTGGTGTTTTGTTCAGGAAATTTTTTCCAGTGCCCATGTGTTCCAGATGCTTCCCTAGTTTTTCTTCTATTAGTTTGAGTGTGTCTGGTTTGATGTGGAGGTCCTTGATCCACTTGGACTTAAGCTTTGTACAGGGTGATAAGCATGGATCGATCTGCATTCTTCTACATGTTGCCCTCCAGTTGAACTAGCACCATTTGCTGAAAATGCTATCTTTTTTCCATTGGATGGTTTTGGCTCCTTTGTCAAAAATCAAGTGACCATAGGTATGTGGGTTCATTTCTGGGTCTTCAATTCTATTCCATTGGTCTATCTGTCTGTCTCTGTACGAATACCATGCAGTTTTTATCACTATTGCTCTGTAATACTGCTTGAGTTCAGGGATAGTGATTCCCCCTGAAGTCCTTTTATTGTTGAGGAGAGTTTTAGCTATCCTGGGTTTTTTGTTATTCCAGATGAATTTGCAAATTGTTCTGTCTAACTCTTTGAAGAATTGGATTGGTATTTTGATGGGGATTGCATTGAATCTGTAGATCGCTTTTGGTAAAATGGCCAGTTTTACTATATTAATCCTGCCAATCCATGAGCATGGGAGATCTTTCCATCTTCTGAGGATTACTTCAATTTCTTTCTTCAGTGTCTTGAAGTTCTTATTGTATAGATCTTTTACTTGCTTGGTTAAAGTCACACCGAGGTACTTTATATTATTTGGGTCTATTATGAAGGGTGTCGTTTCCCTAATTTCTTTCTTGGCTTGTTTCTCTTTTGTGTAGAGGAAGGCGACTGATTTATTTGAGTTAATTTTATACCCAGCCACTTTGCTGAAGTTGTTTATCAGCTTTAGTAGTTCTCTGGTGGAACTTTTGGGATCACTTAAATATACTATCATATCATCTGCAAATAGTGATATTTTGACTTCTTCTTTTCTGATCTGTATCCCCTTGACCTCCTTTTGTTGTCTGATTGCTCTGGCTAGAACTTCAAGAACTATATTGAATAAGTAGGGAGAGTGGGCAGCCTTGTCTAGTCCCTGATTTTAGTGGGATTGCTTCAAGTTTCTCTCCATTTAGTTTAATGTTAGCAACTGGTTTGCTGTATACGGCTTTTACTATGTTTAGGTATGGGCCTTGAATTCCTATTCTTTCCAGGACTTTTATCATGAAGGGGTGTTGAATTTTGTCAAATGCTTTCTCAGCATCTAATGAAATGATCATGTGGTTTTGTTCTTTCAGTTTGTTTATATAATGGATCACGTTGATTGTTTTCCGTATATTAAACCATCCCTGCATGCCTGGGATGAAGCCTACTTGATCATGGTGGATGATTGTTTTGATGTGCTCTTGGATTCGGTTTGCCAGAATTTTATTGAGTATTTTTGTGTCGATATTCATAAGGGAAATTGGTCTGAAGTTCTCTTTCTTTGTTGGGTCTTTGTGTGGTTTAGGTATAAGAGTAATTGTGGCTTCATAGAAGGAATTCGGGAGTGATCCATCTGTTTCAATTTTGTGGAATAGTTTGGATAATATTGGTATGAGGTCTTCTATGAAGGTTTGATAGAATTCTGCACTAAACCCGTCTGGACCTGGGCTCTTTTTGGTTGGGAGACCTTTAATGACTGCTTCTATTTCCTTAGGAGTTATGGGGTTGTTTAACTGGTTTATCTGTTCCTGATTTAACTTCGGTACCTGGTATCTGTCTAGGAAATTGTCCATTTCCTGAAGATTTTCAAGTTTTGTTGAATATAGGTTTTTATAGTAAGATCTGATGATTTTTTGAATTTCCTCTGAATCTGTAGTTATGTCTCCCTTTTCATTTCTGATTTTGTTAATTTGGACACACTCTCTGTGTCCTCTCATTAGTCTGGCTAAGGGTTTATCTATCTTGTTGATTTTCTCAAAGAACCAACTTTTGGTTCTGTTGATTCTTTCTATGGTCCTTTTTGTTTCTACTTGGTTGATTTCAGCTCTGAGTTTGATTATTTCCTGCCTTCTACTCCTCCTGGGTGTATTTGCTTCTTTTTGTTCTAGAGCTTTTAGGTGTGCTGTCAAGCTGCTGACATATGCTCTTTCCTGTTTCTTTCTGCAGGTACTCAGTGCTATGAGTTTTCCTCTTAGCACAGCTTTCATTGTGTCCCATAAGTTTGGGTATGTTGTACCTTCATTTTCATTAAATTCTAAAAAGTTTTTAATTTCTTTCCTTATTTCTTCCTTGACCAGATTATCATTGAGTAGAGCATTGTTCAATTTCCACGTATATGTGGGCATTCTTCCCTTATTGTTATTGAAGACCAGTTTTAGGCCATGCTAGTCTCATAGCGCGCATGGGATTATTTCTATCTTTCTGTACCTGTTGAGGCCCATTTTTTGACCAATTATATGGTCAATTTTGGAGAAAGTACCATGAGGAGCTGAGAAGAAGGTATATCCTTTTGCTTTAGGATAGAATGTTCTATAAATATCCGTTAAGTCCATTTGGCTCATGACTTCTCTTAGTCTGTCTACGTCTCTGTTTAATTTCTGTTTCCATGATCTGTCCATTGATGAGAGTGGGGTGTTGAAATCTCCTACTATTATTGTGTGAGGTGCAATGTGTGTTTTGAGCTTTAGTAAGGTTTCTTTTACGTATGTAGGTGCCCTTGTATTTGGGGCATAGGTATTTAGGATTGAGAGTTCATCTTGGTGGATTTTTCCTTTGATGAATATGAAGTGTCCTTCCTTATCTTTTTTGATGACTTTTAGCTGAAAATTGATTTTATCTGATATTAGAATGGCTACTCCAGCTTGCTTCTTCTGACCATTTGCTTGGAAAGTTGTTTTAAAGCCCTTCACTCTGAGGTAGTGTCTGTCTTTGTCTCTGAGGTGTGTTTCCTGTAGGTAGCAGAATGCAGGGTCCTCGTTGCATATCCAGTTTTAATCTATGTCTTTTTATTGGGGAGTTGAGGCTATTGATGTTGAGAGATATTAAGGAATAGTGATTATTGCTTCCTGTTATATTCATATTTGGATGTGAGGTCATGTTTGTGTGCTTTTCTTCTCTTTGGTTTGTTGCCAAGACGATTAGTTTCTTGCTTCTTCTAGGGTATAGCTTGCCTCCTTATGTTGGGCTTTACCATTTATTATCCTTTGTAGTGCTGGATTTGTAGAAAGATATTGTGTAAATTTGGTTTTGTCATGGAATATCTTGGTTTCTCCATCTATGTTAATTGAGAGTTTTGCAGGATACAGTAACCTGGGCTGGCATTTGTGTTCTCTTAGGGTCTGTATGACATCAGTCCAGGATCTTCTGGCCTTCATAGTTTCTGGCGAGAAGTCTGGTGTGATTCTGATAGGTCTGCCTTTATATGTTACTTGACCTTTTTCCCTTACTGCTTTTAATATTCTTTCTTTATTTTGTGCGTTTGGTGTTTTGACTATTATGTGATGGGAGGTGTTTCTTTTCTGGTCCAATCTATTTGGAGTTCTGTAGGCTTCTTGTATGCCTATGGGTATCTCTTTTTTTAGGTTAGGGAAGTTTTCTTCTATGATTTTGTTGAAGATATTTACTGGTCCTTTGAGCTGGGAGTCTTCACTCTCTTCTATACCTATTATCCTTAGGTTTGATCTTCTCATTGAGTCCTAGATTTCCTGTATGTTTTGGACCAGTAGCTTTTTCCGCTTTACATTATCTTTGACAGTTGAGTCAATGAGTTCTATGGAATCTTCTGCTCCTGAGATTCTCTCTTCCATCTCTTGTATTCTGTTGGTGAAGCTTGTATCTATAGCTCCTTGTCTCTTCTTTTGGTTTTCTAAATCCAGGGTTGTTTCCATGTGTTCTTTCTTGGTTGCTTCTATTTCCATTTTTAATTCCTTCAACTGTTTGATTGTGTTTTCCTAGAATTCTTTCAGGGATTTTTGTGTCTCCTCTCTATGGGCTTCTACTTGTTTATTTATGTTTTCCTGGAATTCTTTCAGGCATTTTTTGGATTCCTCTCTGTAGGCTTCTACTTGTTTATTAGTGTTTTCCTGTGTTTCTCTAAGGGAGTTCTTCACGTTTTTCTTGAAGTCCTCCAGCATCATGATCAAATATGATTTTGAAACTAGATCTTGCTTTTCTGGTGTGTTTGGATATTTATTCCATGTTTGTTTTGATGGGAGAATTGGGCTCCGATGGTGCCATGTAGTCTTGGTTTCTGATGCTTGGGTTCCTGCGCTTGCCTCTCGACATCAGATTATCTCTAGTGTTACTTTGTTCTGCTATTTCTGACAGTGGCTAGACTGTCCTATAAGCCTGTGTGTCAGGAGTGCTGTAGACCTGTTTTCCTGTTTTCTTTCAGCCTGTTATGGGGACAGAGTGTTCTGCTTTTGGGCGTGTAGTTTTTCCTCTCTACAGGTCTTCAGCTGTTCCTGTGGGCCTGTGTCTTGAGTTCACCAGGCAGGTCAGTTGCAGCAGAAAAGTTGGTCTCACCTGTCGTCCTGAGGCTCAAGTTCACTCACGGGGTGCTGCCCACGAGCTCTCTGTGGCGGCAGCAACCAGGAAGATCTGCACCGCAGTTTCCGGGAGCTTCAGTGCACCAGGGTTCCAGATGGCGTTTGGTGTTTTCCTCTGGAATCAGTAATGTGTGCAGAGTGCAGTCTCTTCTGGTTTCTCAGGCGTGTCTGCCTCTCTGAAGGTTTAGCTCTCCCTCCCACGGGATTTGGGTGCAGACAACTGTTTATCCAGTAGATCCCTTCAGGTTCTGGTGGTGTGTCAGGCGCAGGGGTCCTGCCGCTCCTGGGCCCTCCCCCATGGGAACCCAGAGGCCTTATACAGTTTCCTCTTGGGCCAGGGATGTGGGCAGGGGTGGGCAGTGTTGGTGGTCTCTCCCGCTCTGAAGCCTCAGGAGTGCCCACCTGACCAGGCGGTGAGGTCTCTCTCTCACGGGGTCTGCATATGTTTATATATCTATATTATACTATAGTTATGCTCATCTTTTTACTCTCTTATCTTTCTCCTGCCTCCACTGCCATCCTTCCACTCAGTCTCCATCCCATTTTCATGTCTTTCTGTTTTATTTTCTCTTCATGACCCATTACTTTTAATCAGGACCCCTCATGCAGGCATTGTTATTAAGTTGTCTACTGGAGGATGAGTAACTCATTGGAGCTTATAACCTGAAGACAATGGTTTCCTCTCTTCAAAAACTTTGAATAGGGGTGGGAAAAAAAAAACTTTGAATAGTCATTCGGTTCCTTGGGTGGTATGGGGTCCCATAAGACCTTCCCCCATCTGTGGATAGCAGTTTACTGGCTTTGTTTTCTGAATGCTGTATGTGGGTATCCATAGCTATTGTGAGTTTGTGAGTGCCACAGCATGTCATGCCAATAAGTTAGCATTTTATGCCTCATTTCTATCATGGAGTTCTTCCATTATTTATACCCTTTCTTCTTAATGTTTCCTGAAACATGGAGGAGGGACATGGGTGTCCCATTTAATCATGAGCATTCAACCGTGACTAGTTCTCAGCACCTTAAGCAGACATGACTCTTTGAATTAGATGCTGTTTGCTGTAAAGGGAAACTGGTTTTTAAAAAATTAGTGTGTAGGATAGCACTAGCCTTGGTATAAATGAAAATATTTAGTGGCAATTTGACAATAGCCAACAATAGTAACAGATTCACTTCTAGTACTTATATGTCCTCCCAGCTATGGGCTGGCTTTGTGATAAAGTCTTTGGCACTAGGCATGAACTCCCTCCCTCTTATGGAGTAGGCCTCAGATCTAATTAGAAATCAGTTGGTTTCCCCTGTAACAATCATGACATTATTACACTAGCAAGCATCTGTTGCTGTGCAAGTTGATATTGTAGCATGCGAGGGCTAAAGTTGGGAAAGACCATCACTAACTCTCCTTCCCCAGGTGCCCACATAGCAACTTCTGTCACAACAAAAGCTAGCCACCAGGGAGCAGGCTTCCAGTTCAGTTCTAGCCAGGATTTCTTTTATTCTGTAGCCAAAATAAGTGATATCTTCAGCATCAGGCTCTAAACATTCAGTTCTGGTGGACAACTAATGACAGTAACCATAACCCATCCAATTTATTGTGGACAGGGAGTTCTGGGACCTTCCTGGCCAACTACTCCTAGGGTAGGGCTCCATATCTGGCACTTGGATTTTTATTTAATAAACCATGGTTTCTGGGATCAGTACTACCCATTCGTGCATGCCTTTCAAAAAGTACTTTGCCAATATTTTTCAATTAGCTTATAAGGTAATGAGTTTCCATATGGCTTCTTCATTCATTCATATATATATATATATATATATATATATATATATATATATATATATACCCTTAGTTTCACGAAACTACCTTCTGCACTCCATATTCTTTCCATTTCTGTCTACACTTTTCCATCCTCAGTATTCCTTCTTACTGTTTTCATAGTATACTTGCTCCAAACCTTAATTATAACCAGATCTTTTAGTTTGATGTTTTATTCATAGTCTCCCGTTTGCTACAAATATTTTATGAGAAATAATCTTTGTACATACAACATTCTACCGAAGTTATATACATATAACTCCCCCTAATCTAGAAGGTTCTGTGACCATATTATCTAAGGTCAAAAAGGACTTGGAGATGTCACGAAGGTTTAGGTGTTTGCAAATGAGTCTTGACAATAGAAAGCCTAGACTGGACTGTGATTAGGGAGGGAAAGCTAAAATGATAAAATGAAGGTCTGAGCTATATAGCATTGTGAGATTTAAAGACAGAGGAAAGGGCCAGGAGCCAGCGAGTGGGTACTCTCTAGTCTAGAAGACAGAAAGGAGAAGAAAATTGACTCTTCCCCTGAAGCTTAGGAATGGAGCCCAGCACTGATAGCACAAGAATTTTAACCTGGCAAGACTCATACTAAGACCAGGATGTACAGAACTGTAAGATAGCATGTTTTTGTTGTCTCAAGGCACTCAGTTTGTGGTCATCTGTTAATAGCAGCCATTGAAAATGAATCCATCCCTTTGGTACCAGCTTATGTTTAGATGTAATTGGGAATGGAGACAGCTTTGTAAATGCATCTTTTTCTGTCTGAGAAACTAAAATTCCTTCTGAGAAAATTCTCAGAATTGAAAGTGTACAGGATTTCTCAGGCTCAGCATCTTTCAATTTAATAAATCATGTAGATGTAAGGAAAAATGAACCCTCAAAGTAACGTCTTCAGCAGTTTGGGTAGAGAAGCTTCGTTTTTAAATGACTATCGTGTATTCTATAATACATAAGTTAATTAATTTTTTAAAAATACATGGTTATGCCAGGGATGTTTTATTTTTGGAGCTGAAGCAAAGTCTCAGACCTTCAGGCATTTTTCCTAAGGTTTTAGATTCTGTAGTCAGTTTCTATAGCAACAAGTGAGTAGAAACCTCAAGGGATTCTGACTGCAGTTGTAACTAGAGATGTCCCTGGAATTGGGGGAACTGGACAACTGCCCAGGGTCCACTGTGTTAATAGAACAAGTGGATGTTGGAGATCTGAAACTCACTGAGGTGGCAGTATGGAAAGAAGAATTCAGGTACCATTTCCTTGACAATCCAAGGCAAATCAGTTGAGAATTCAGCTAGTTCTTTGTAGCTGTAGCTTTAATATTAAGGAGTTGGTTAACCACAGGCCAGAGAAGACAGGAAAGAATTCCATCTTCACAGGACATCAGAATTTCTCCTGTCATTTTTTTCTCTAAACAGCACAGAACAACAAGTATTTTTGTGTTATTTTCTTCTCAGGTCTTACGAATGACCTAAAGTTGATGTACAGTATTGAATTATATTGACTATATGAAAATATTGAATTATTTTATGTAAGGGACATGAGCATCTTCAAATTTTGGCATTGGTGAGGATCCCTGGAATATACATCTCCTGGATACTAAGAAATGACTATATGCCCAAGTGTCAATCCTACTCCCTACACACAATCCCACCAATCAACATACTACAGTGTTCTGAATCTTGCCCCCATATTTTTGGATGTTCCTTTACAATGGGTCATCCTTTTTAAGAGTATCAATGCTTTTCCTTTAAATGCATGTCTTAGGTAATAATAAAAGATGAAAAGCCAGAGTGAAGGACATTATTTGGAGGAATTTATTAGTTACTGTACTCAGGAAAAAAGAAGTGTCTCTCAGTAGTGACATCAGAGCCAGATTGTGTCCTCTAGCATCTTTCAGTTTCCAGGGAATTTTCTTCCTGTGAAAGAAAAGGACAAAATACTTTGATTTTGAGCTTAAGAGTCTCTGTCTTTAAAACCTATGGGAAAATCCAAAAAAGCAAGACTTGATTACTAAACTCAGCCAACAAAAAAACTATCAGTAATTATCTAGGCTGTTTCATGATTACCACAGCTCAGCAAGTTATGTAATGTTATTACATTAACAGTTACTGTTACAACTATTTTAAGATAGAAAATTTGATGAGAACGATATGAAAAAGACACATGTCTAGGCTTCAATTCTCATCACGTGACTATAAAATTGAACCATATCCTTTCTTTTTAGGCTTTTGCGCTCATTGTATACTGAACATCATTTTATTTTATTTCTTTGTAGGTGTGTCTATGTGTATGTTCATGTATTCAAGTATATACATATGTGCATGAAGAGACCAGAGATCAACCTTGAGTGTGATTCTTCTTTTATTGTTGTTATTTAGGATACATACATGAACATATACACACACATGCACACACACACACACACACACACACACACACACACACCACACCACACAAATATAAATATAAGTGTAACCTACTCAGTCTGTTTAGTATGTCTTGTCTGAAAATGTCACTTTTATTTCCCCGAAGTGATGAGAGCCATAGCCAAGTTGAGCTCAGTGGGCATAAGGACAAATTTTGATAATGTTAACTTTGTCTACTATTCTCTTCCTACCTATGAGTTTCATATCTTAGAAAAAAATTATAAGTCAATTTTCATGAATCTTCTGTGTTTTTTAAAGAATTTTGTAATTTTGAATCTCAAATATCTAGGTTTTGATCAATTTTGAGGTTTTTCTTTTCCTTTTTCGTTTCTTTCTTTTTTTTTTTTTACATACAGTGTCAGATTAAGTTCTAACTCAAATTGTATTTAATATTTTTGGAGTTAAAATGTATAGATACTATATAAGTTATTTTCTTAACAAAAGGATATATCCTGTAAGGAATTAGTTTTAGATAATATAATGTTATAGTAAATACAAGTGAGTAAATGAGAAATACATTTACAAGCCTAGAAGATTCCATAGCAATCACATAAAACCTTTATGTTCTTCAAACTGGCTAGAAACAGAAATCAGGACTTGGATTATCTAATACACATTTTAGTCTACTTTGGTTTTAAATTGTTCAGACAGAGAAGGATACATTGGTATGAACAATTTTCCCAATTTCAATTCATGGCAAGGTGTGGCTTACGGATCATGATTTTATGTGAATTTTCTTGGAGATAGTACATAAATGTGAAGGATTAAACATATTGTAATATTTGTAAAAACCAGGCAAGATTTGGCTACCACTAAGGAACATATTCATCTATCTTCTTGTTTAATGGAGGGACTCCAGGTGTCTTGGTTATCATTTATTAAAATAACATGGTGTCAGTAAATAGTTATACTTCAAAACTCAAGATGAAACTGAATTGAATGTCATGTGAGTATTATTCCAAAACGAGTGAGTGGATGGTTGAAAATAACTTTTCTTCATTTTTTTGCCATATGTCAGAATACAGGAACATGTTCTAGTGAATTTTTACAGGAGTGCTTATCATCTTTTTAAAGAAAAACCCACTTATTGCTCTAAGTAAAATGTTATGTAAAATACTTGAGTCAACTCTTCTTTGGCTGAACATTAGTAGATGATTTAACAATAGTACAATCTAGCTTTTCACTTATACACCCATCATAGTAACTCAGAATAGGCTACATGTTTTTCTTCTTTCTACTTCAAAAATTCATGAAGCAGAATGGATTTTTTTTTAGGACAGAAGACACACACACACACACACACACACACACACACACACACACACACACAGCTCCTCAGCACTGATATCCTTTAGACACGTACAGCTCCTGTAGAAGTAAGATTGTGTCCTTCATTTTCACTGGGCATAGAGAAGCAGCTTTCTTTCTTGTACTACCCAAGTGGAAGCATCACATAGGTTATTGAACATTTGAAATGAGGCTAGGCTAACTGAAAAATGGATTTTTTACTTATAAATTTCTCAGTTTTAGAATCACATCAAACTAATAATAGAATGTAGATCATAGGTTCTCAACCTTGTTATCACTGCAACAGCCTTTAATACAGCCTCTCATATTGTGGTGTCCACCAAACATAAAATTATTTTTGTTACTGCTTCATAACTGTAATTTTGCTACTGTTATTAATTATAATGTAAATATTAGATATGCATGATATCTGATATTCAACCCCCAAAGGGATCATGACCCACGGGTTGAACTCCGCTGATATAAAGTAGGTTATTGTGGCACATATCAGTAATCTCAGCCCTGCTGTACTGAGGCAGGAGAATTGGCAGTTCAAAGTCAACCTTAAGTACACAATGAGAAGCTGTCTCAGAAAACCAAAAACAGGGTTTGGGGAGATGGCTCAGTTGGTAAAGTACCTTCATGAAAAGCATAAGGATCTGAGATTCAATCACCAGATCCAAAAGAAAAGGCTGGACATGGTGCACAAACCTGTAATCCTAGCATAGGGTAGGGTTTGAGAGGGGAATACAGACAGGAAATTGACCTGAAGGTCATTGGCCATCAAGCCTAGCAGAATCGATGAGATTCAGATTCCTAAAAGATTCTGTCTCAAAACATAAAGAGGGCAGGGGCTTGGGAGATAACTCTTGCTCTGCAAACATGACCATCTGAGTCAGAATCCCTGGTATCCACATAAAAGCTAACTATAGCTGCATGGGCCTATATCTCTAACACTGAGGACTTAGACGGTAATCCCTGAGAGCTTGCTGGCTAGCTAGCCTCAATGAAAATGTCATCTTCCTTTTCAGGGAGAGACTCTGTTGCAAGGTAATAAGGTGAAGAGCTAATAAAGATCCATAGCTACACACACACACACACACACACACACACACACACACACACAAATACACACACACAAACACACACACACATTCATGAGCATTACCACACATAATACACCACACCCATGCATTAAATCAATCAATTAGTTAATTAATTAATGAAGGCGGGGAGTGGTTGAGGAAAGACATCGTCATCTATCTCTAGCTTCCATATGCACCCACCTGTCCATACTTACTAACAAGTACAAACCAAACCCTCCCTCCAAACAACACCCCTAAAACAAATACCAGAAAACACAGAGAGAATGTAGTGTTCTCTCTGCCTCCAGCCCCACATGTATATACTCACTCCTCTATCAGTATCCTGAAATGGCATAATTCTTAAAATCTTTGAACCTACATTGACCATTGACATGTTAATGTGACTCGAAGTGCACAGTTTGTATTAGCATTTACTAGGAGTCTTCTGTGTTCATGGATTTTGACAGATACATTAAGACAAGAAATTATCACTGTCATATTACACATGGTATTTTCATACCCCTTAAATATATTCATGCTCTCTCTGCTCGTCTTGCCTTTCTTTCTTCCTTCCTTTCTTTCTCCCTCCCTTTCTTTCTTTCTTTCTTCCTTTCTTTCTTTCTTTCTCTCTCTCTCTCTCTCTCTCTCTCTCTCTCTTTCTTTCTTTCTTTCTCCCTTTCTCCCTCCCTTCCTTCCTTCCTTTCTTTCTTTTCATTCTTTTAATGTATGTCAGCCACATTTTTTACCATATCTATATGCCTTTTTCATATCAATACATAGTTTTCTGGCGTACTGCCATTTTAGTTTGTCTTCGTAGACTTGGAGATGCGCGTTAAGGTCCTATTTGTGCTAGCTGGTAGAGCTATGGCCATGAAACTTCCATGTCTGAAGTTCAACTAAAGGAAAACAGACTATGGGAGTTGCTTTTTGAAGTAGGTTTATGAGCCTCTTTCCCTAGAGTGAAAAACAAACAGGAAGGGAAGAGTATAACACTCATAACACAGGTGCTGGCTGGTTTTGGGTGTCAACTTAACTCAAGCTGGAGTTATCACAGAGAAAGGAGTCTCCCTTGAGGAAATGCCTCCATGAGATCCAGCTGTAAGGCATTTTCTCAATTGGTGATCAAAGGTGGGCAGGCCCATTATGGGTGATGCCATCTCTGGGCTGGTAGTCCAGGGTTCTATAAGAAAGCAAGCTGAGCAAGTCAGCCTTTCCTAGTTTCCCTTCTGTAAATCCCCTATTCCATGCCCCCTTACCATGCTTCTACAAGGGTGTTCCCCACTCACCGACTTCTGCCTCACCACCCTAGCATTCCTCTACACTGGGGCATTGAGCCTTCACAGGCCCAAGGACCTCCTCTCCCATTGATGTCAGATAAGGCCCCTTCAGCTCCTTCAATCCTTCCCCTAACTCCTCCATTGTGGTCTCTGTGATCAGTCTAATGGCTGTCTTTGAGCGACCACATCTGTATTGGTCAGGATCTGGCAGAGCTCTCAGGAGACAGCTGTATCAGGTTCCTGTCAGCAAGCACTTCTTGGCATCCCCAATAGTGTCTGGATTTGGTGTCTGCATGTAGGATGGATCCCCAGGTGAGGCAGTCTCTGGATGGCCTTTCCTTCAGTCTCTGCTCCACTCTTTGTCCCTGTATTTCCTTTAGACAGGAGCAACTTTGGGTTAAAATTTTAGAGATAGTGGGTGGCCCCATCCCTCAACCGGGGGACTATGCCTGATCTCTGGATATGGTCTTGTCAGGTTCTTCCTCCCCTTTGTGGAGTATTTCATCTAATGTCGTTCCCATGGGGTTCTGGGAGGCTCTTGCTTTCCTGGCATCTAGGACTTTCTGGTTGCTATCCCCAGCTTCACAATCCCCATTGCTACACACCTCTGTTCAATTTCCTGACCCTCTGTACATCTCCATCTTTACCCATACCCAATTCTGTCCCTCTTTTTCCCCTCTCCCTCATCTCTTCCTCTCAAGTCCCTCCCACCCTCTACTTCCCTTGATTATTTTGTCTCCCCTTCTAAGGACTGAACATGTTCTGTGCTATCGTTTTCCTCTTGCAACCATTTACTGCATTATTTTTTTGGTCCATGAAACAGCATTCTATGATTCTACCTTTTCTTCTTTGCAGATAGTTTTGCATCCTTTTTTATTTTTTTTAATTCTTTGATGATGTTTTAAAAGATTTTATGTGTATAGGTGTTTTGTTTACATGTATGTCTGTGTATTGTATGCCTGCCTGGTGCTCACAGAGGCTAAAAAAGGGCCAAATCCATGGAATGGTGTGACTACCAATTGCGAGCTGCCACATGGGTACTGGGAGTCAAACCCAGGTCTTCTAGAAGAGCAGCCAGTGCTCTTAAACACTGAGCCATTCCTTCAGCCCTTATAATCCTTCTTTATTAGCACTTGTCTTCAAGTTGCAAAATAAATTTACAACAATATCAAGTCTACTCTCTAAAAGCTCTCCACCATGTGGTAATAGTGCAATAACAGGAAGAAAAGCAATTTAATTTCACTCACTCATTCTTTAATTATATACCTATGTGTAGACTGATGTTTCTGACTCATACACTGTTCCCTTTGTTTGCTTGTACTATTTGTTAGTAAAGAACAGCATGCTTAATTTTTTTCCTTCACTTTATTTTCTAAGAGATTATTTATGTTCTCTGTCTTTTTCTGTATGTGCAATTGTGTGCATGTGAGTGTGTGTGCGTGTGAGTGTGAGAGTGTGTGTGTGTGTGTGTGTGTGTGTGTGTGTGTGTGTACTGCTGCACTTGCCTGTGCATGAACATCTGCAGGCCAGAAGTTGTCATTGAGTGTCTTTCTCTCACCAAACCTAGGGTTCATGTTTTTGGAAAGGTTGGCTGTATCGTCCCCTGGTACTGGAATTACAAAATCTGAACCACCTGGCTCTCTTCTTAAACGTGGAGACTGTGAATCTGAACTCAGGCTCTCATGCCTGCTCAAAAAGCCCTTTACCATGGTCCATGTCACCAGAGTCAGAAATATGGATCTGTATGTTTGATCTATGTTTCTTTTTCATCACTTAAACATTATTTTAAAATTTCCTAGAATTAGATTGTTAGTGTTCCTTAATTTTCAATTGTTGTGGGACTTTATTTTAATTGAAACTTAAATTTTTTTAAGTATTTACTGTATTTACATAATTCTTAATTCTCTCACTCCCTCATCTACTTCTTCTAATGTCTTCTTGAATTTGTGAACTTTTCCTGTAGACATACACACACATACACACATACACTTATGAACACATAAACACACATGCTCACATATCCTGCTGGGTCCATTTGATGTTGCTCATATGTGTATGTGTTTAGGGCTGACCACTTGGAATTGGATAACCTGCCAGGGGGCTTATCCCCCGAGAAGGCTGAGTCTCTTCCTCTCAGCAGCCCTATTACCAATAGCTCTTCATCTGTGAATGGGGTCTTGTGAGAGTCCCCCATCTATGTTGACATGTCAGTTGATGTCAGTATGAAGTGGTCCTGCTTAGGTGACCAGAAACTTGAAATTTCATTATCAAAACTTTTCTGTCTTTTGTGGATAACATTATGTTTCAATAGACCACATGATTTTCTGACTGTTACAGTCTTTGAGCCCACTCTATCACAAGTTCCCTAAGCCTTAAGTGTCAGGATTATATTGTAGATTTATCAGTTGAGATTGATACATCTAAAACTGTCTATTGTTCTCTGCACATAGAACATTGTACACATTGTGAATCTCTGCAATAACCTTCATTTGTTGCAAAAACAAGTTTGATGAGGAGTGAGAGGTATTCTTATCTCTGAGTATAAGAACAAGAATTTGGAATGCAGTTAGAAATTATAATGGTTTAGGAAAGAGACAGCGGCAGAATGTTTATGACCTCCAGACAGAGGTAGTCAGTTAGGTTAATAGTACCAGTCATAAATTCCTTCCTACTGAGATTTAAATTCTATAGCTATTGGTTGACCCTAAGATATCTTGCCATGGTGTTGTGGTTAGTGGGCTTCACAGCCATGCACATCTGTCAATTGCTTTTCTCCCTTGATAACTTGTATAACATCTTTGAATACTATGAGAGCTAGTCTTCAGGAAGAAGGCTTTCAGGTCAGTTATGGAATATTTTGAGGAGTACTGGTCATAGCTCTTCTATTGTAATATGGCAGAATCCAACATAATATATCAATTTCTACAAGTGTCTTTGTTGGGAGGCTTCTCCAATACTAATGCTTATTAAATATCCAGTTAAATTGCTTATTTCTTGCTTGACTTAACTTTCGAGGTGTCTAGAATGTTACCAGCTTTCTACAGATTTTTCCAGCTGTTTGGAATTTTATATGAGGAATTTTAACAAATATGGAGAAGGCATGTTGGCAGAAACATGAGGGACCTTGTGTCTGTGTTCAGGGAGCGGAAAGAAATGAGCGCTGGAATTTAGCTCACTTTCTACTTTGTATTCAGTTCTGGATGGCAGCCTATGGGCTGATTCTGCCACACTCACATTATGTATTCTCAGAATTTTGTGAAAAGGAATTCATAGACATGCCACTAGGGTATGTCTTCATGATGATTCTAAATATTGTCAAAAAGATCATGTAGAAAAGAATGACTTTAGGTAAAGATTATTTTTCCCCAGGAAATTAAAAATCCCTTGGGTATAAGATGTTGATTTGAGCCAAGCAACTTAACAAACCAGAATCATGGTAGTGAAAGAGTTAAATTGCTTTTCTACTTCAAGGCTTTAAAGTTTCTAGCAGAACTCTAAAGACCCCTTTTTCTTAGCACATCTCTGAGAAAGATAGTTTTGCTAAAATTATTTTCCTGTCTGTACACCTCAGTGATAATTTACTCTATCCATATTTCACCTCCTGTTTTGCATTATATATCAAAGCATGATAAAAATGTTTGATATTATAGTTCTATTGCACTATCCTGGAAGGAGACTTTTCTTAATGAAAGCCTTGGGGGTGACAAGAGTGCGTTTCAATTCTTGTTAAGAATTTTCAAAACAGAGAAATATATGCCCCTGAGTATTAATTTCCCATTATTTCTTTGAAAAGTTGCTGACTGAAATGGGGAAGATTATGAGTGGATTCTGAGAGCTGAGAAGTGATAATTACATATGGCTTGACCCTTGACATTTTACATCTGTCCCTCTTAAAAAGACTCTCCAAAGAACTCTCTGGGATTTTGATGTGTGTCCAAGAAACTCTGTGACCATTATGTTTATCTTGCTGAAAGAGCCACGTGTAGTCTCTAAAGCAAATTTGCTGCATTGTGTTGCCAAATCATTTTAGCAGTGGACAGGGGACATTTAGACAGGTCGCCTATATTAAAATTAAAGCTCCCATATGAGGTTACAAATCTTGTAAAACCTTTTGAAATGTGATTTTCATTGTTCATGTCTGCAGCATAAGACAGTCTGTCTCTGCAGATTTTTAATTAGTATATGTCTTGGAAACAGAACTAATGCTGTGTTGTCTTTGTGGCAAAGATGCCGCCATATTTGTGCTCTGTCCTGTATTTTTTTCATTATTTTCTTTATATAAAATTAAAGTTTTCTATGTAATGAGCACATTTTAATGTTGTTATTTTGCATTTCTCTAATGACATGGGAAAGTATTTTCCTAGCAGGCAAAGATGAGTTTCAGTTAGAGTTAGCCTTTGTGCCCCTGAGTGAGCTGGTTTGGCTCTGGCCCTGTATCTAGCATCACGAGCTATTATCTTCCTGAGACATTGTTTCTATACCACTGAAGCTATGAACTAAGCTTCTTATCTCTTGCAGGATTATGAGGAGACAGAGATTAGGAGAGACAGAGTAAACATAAGGAAGGCTGTGTAAATGGGGTTATATGCAAAGCAAATAGAATGTACAATTTTGTAGATTCAGTACATTCAATGTGAATGTTGTTACTATTTGTGGTGAATAAAATATTTGCGGTGTTTTTTCCGAGCATGATGGCGTCTGCATAGAAGAAAGGATTAACAATTTTCTTACTGGTGGAAGCTCTGTGGCTCTTACAAACAGGCATGCTCTTCTCTATCATGTGTTAGACACTGTAAGTAAGCAGCAGGTCTATAAGCATAGGTTGACAAGAACAGTACAAAATTAGACGATTGCTTTTGGAGTTTTTCGAGACAGTTTTTGAGATAGAGTTTGCTGGCCTCAAACTTTCCATGTAGTTGAAGATGATTCTTCTTGCTCCGCCTCCCAAGTGCTGAGATGGCAGAAATGTGCCACTACAGCTGGAGTATGATGCTAATTCAGCCACATTCAAGCAAATGATAATCATCTCATCTGCAAACTAAGGGAGAGAGGGAATCTTAACTCAGTACTTGGAAATAAGTTTATTCAAAATATGATCCATTAAGTGAACATGGGAGGTATAATTGCAATGTAATTAGGTTGCCTGTCATTAGAGTTAACCATCAAAAATTGCTTAAAATTATTGATTTTCAAAGATATTGGGTAAGTTCAGTTCATTTTGTTAATTCTTTAAGGATAGCATCAAACCTAAGCTTCTAAGAATAAATGCTATATACTACACACACAAACTTCAATATAATCTATATATAGACTTATAAAGACACTATAAAAAGTCATTATCTATTTGATTGTCATCATAGGGGTGATGTGCCCATGACCTCTGGTATAACTGCTATCTGCTGAAAACCAAGGGCACAGCTAAGTATCCAGCAGGCACTCAGCAATATCAACGTTAAGTTAGATTTCCAGGCCACACTGACCTGAGTCTCTGCCCATTCCAAAGGAAACAGTCATGCTATGGCATTCTCTATGACCTTTTGAAAGGAGGAATTTGAACTAATACATAGTCCAACAACACTAGATTCTTCCTACTGCAGAAGCCCAGATGCACCTTTCTTTCTAAATGGTGCTATGACGTTTGATAGACATGAAGTTATATCCCCTTGTCTTTGAGAATAAAATACAGCCCCAGGAAATGGTTTCTTTGTTGTTCTAAATGTCATGGGGATCTTGGTCTTCTCTTGGACAGGAAATAAACATGAGTGCTTTGTGAATGCTCATACATTTAGTTGTTTCATAAGCCCACTGGAACAATGGGAAACTGTACCTTCCATGTCTTATCTATTTTACATTTAAACATATTCTGGAAATAAAGGGAAAGCTGGCTTTGGTTAACAGCTGTGTCACTTTCAGATGTCTGCCAATGAGAGGGTTCTTCCCACCATCAGCAAGTGGTTCCAGCTAGCTTACATTTCAAACTCATGTTGAGAATAGGTACTAAACATTGGGTAACTATTTGGGGAATGTTGAAGGGTATTAAGTTCTGAATAACAGAATCACTCATGCTTTCCCACAAATCTTTTCTCAGTAGTTGAATATATCTGGATCTTATTCTGGTTTCTTGTTCTTTTTTTAGCTTCCTGAAATGACTCATGTGCAGACACAACGACCCTGGATGACGTTTCTCCTGCAGAATGTTGGATTGGTCCTTGGCTGGTTTTCACTTTTGCTCTTAGCTGTATATGAACAGAATATTAAAATATAAGTTAAGAATCTCTGATGCCTTCCAAAATGAATTTATATGTTCACATCTCATATCTTCCATGTTCTCTATGCTCATCACTAAATTTGGCATTTATATTTGAGACAAAGGATGTGTCATTTATCTTAACTTATTAATTCTGTATTGTAAATGTTTTAGAAATACATACAAGTGAGTCTGTCTTGCATTAAAATCTTTATTTTTGTTTCTGACACTGTGATGAGCCCTAATAAACTTTAGTGTTAGAAAATTCTGAAATCTAGCCAGCTGCAAAAATATTATTTCCCTACAAAAGAATGTTTATTTCTTGTATTTGAAGCAGACATTTTTGCTAGTTTTTAATTGTTAATAATACATTTATTTTCTATGTGATTTATAAACCATAAGCAAATAGCATTATAGTATTGTAATAAAGCCTTAATGGGTTAGTTTCAATGACCTTTTGTTACCTTCTGAACAAATCCTCTTTTACAAGCTACTACAACATGGTCATCTGGAAGAATCAAACCCTGGTTCAGCAGTATATGTAAATAATCAACTTGGCAGGTCCTAAGGATACAGCAGATGGCTACCTGTCCATCTGTCAGAGTCAGCACATAATCTGTGGTAGGGAAGAATTGGAAACAAACAGCAAAGTTCCCTAATCAATAAGGTAACAAAGAATCTGTCAGAAAACCAACGACTCAGCTCTCACAGAACAGGTGGTGGTGGTGGTGGTGGTGGTGGTGGTGGTGGGGTGTGTGTGTGTGTGTGTGTGTGTGTGTGTAATCTCACTGATGAATCATATGTTTTCATTATTTCTGATGTCACTTTAAAAGGGATAGCAATAGGTGAATTCATGAACAACGAACATTACTGATAACATAGGAAATTATTACGATAGAAAACGACTTAAGCTTTAGTCATTTGTCCCTTGGAATATGGGTGCTTATTATTTTGTTTAGTTTTTAATTGTGGACCTTGAGAAGGTAAAAGGTTATTTTGTTCCAACTATGACTCATAGTACTCAGTTATGTATCTCCTACCTCTTACTCACCAACTGGTTCTTTGTCATGCCCCAACCCAAACGTAATCTTTTAAGAACCACTTTGCTTTGATTTCAAAATAATGTGGTCTTGTCCAGCTGTCTTTGGTGTTGTGGTCTTTTGGCTGTTGTGGTCCAAGGACTCAGTGTACCCATGGAACAACTAAAAGACTTAACTATTGAGAACACAAGTGGCTGACTTCATTCTCAGAACTTCTGACTCTGTGGGTCTGAGAGAGCCCTGAGACCGTGACTTAGAACGTCCAGGTATCATTAAAGCTGCCGGCTATGACCAGACCCTGTACACCATTGGTGAAAAAGTCAGACAGACCTGGTCCTGAGACAGAACAGAGCACAGGTCTATTACCCAAAAGTTGTGTGTGTTTTGACTAAGTTGGTTAACACTTGGATATTTTTCAAGAGAGAGAACTAGACCTGAGAAATAAAGCCTCAGCTTTCCGTTTGGGGCAAGGAAACTGAGGTGAACAAGCACTGCTTTGTGCAGGCCATCCTGGGGTAGAGATTGCAAGTAAAAAGTACCAGATGCTATCTGTACATGTGTTTCAGTGCCCAGCTTCTGATTTTGACATTGAGCCTTCATTTATGCTATTTAATAGGAACAGATGTGATGGATGACTATGTTTCTGGTTCAAGGTTAGACAAGCTAAATTAAAATTCGACATGTGAGCTACTGGCTCTACGACCTTCAGCTTCAAATGATCTTGATACTGGTAGGGCTGTGACGAGGGTGCAGTGGGGGTCGAAGGCAGCCAGCTATCAGAAGGATGCATTCTGGGTACTTTGTAAGCTTATCACTAGTGTCCCCTGATTGAAAGCAGAGACCGAGTGACTCAGATATCGTTCTAAGGATAGTAGGACATGGTAGTTTCTGAGGGATCTCTTTGGGTTCCCCCTTCTTCCTCTTGACCTTATCATTGATTTGTTGATAATCAGAATTGTGTCCCAGGCGGCATACCCTAAGTAATGTTAGGATTGGTAAGCAGGGTCAGGGAGATGACTCCGTGTAAAAGTTCTTGCCTGACAACCTGAGTTGGATCTCAAATAACAGAGAAAATATGTTAGCATACATCTGTAATCCCAGTCCCCATGCAGCAAGATGGGAGGCTTTCATGGGCCACCTGGCCTAGAATGACAGGCAAGTGAGATCTGGCCTCAAGACAAAGTAGAAGGGGAGAACTAATTCCCAAAATGTGTTCTCTGATCTCCATATGGATACTGTGGTAAACAACTGTGTACCAACATTCATACACATGCTTACTGACACACACACACACACACACACACACACACACACACACATACACATGCTTACTGATACACACACACATATACTTTTTTTAAAAAAAGTCTTTATTTCTCAAGCTTGAATGATAATGATAAAATATGATGATAGTTCTGTGCCTTCCGAAAATGAACTGAGCCTAAATTTGGGATAGGCTGACAATGATTTTCTTTTAAGCTAAATTATATTTTCCTTAAAAAATCAGGTTTTTCAACTTTTGGAGCAGGTGTGTTTCCTAAGATTCAATTGAGGTCTCTACTGTATTTCTGCTTGGTGATTTCTTCCCTCCTCCCCCTCCCCGTCCTCTTATTCCTATTACCATTCTTATTCGTCCACTGAACTGGAAATGTTGTTGGGGTAAAATCAAAGAGTGGAACATGTATTTATCTTATTTAATCATCTATCATCTACTGACAGGTCTTTTTTTAGAGACAGAGTTAGTTATTGGCTCATGGTGTGGCTTTGCAAAGTCTGAGGAAATGGCTTCACAACTGAAGGTTGAACAGACCTGAGTAAATATGTCTATGAACTGTAACCACTCCTAACTGTTATGTCCTTTCCCAGAACCTAGCACTTCAGGTGAGACTTTGAATCTCTTTTTGAGACTCATTTCTCAAGACATAGCCCACTGACAATGTTCTTTCCTCTTTGGACTGGAGATAAAGGTCATGGTCACAAGCGGTAATCACTAAAGTTATTCTGGGCTCATCGGTTAAGTCATTAAGAATTCAGGTACCAAAGTGAGATCTAGGTTCAAACCCTAGCCATACTTCTTGGAATGACAGTTCCTTCTTGTCCATTAAAATAAAGTTGTGGTGGTGCCAGTATAGAGTAATGCTTGTGAAACACTTAGCACGGTGCCTGCAAAATATTAATAATGATTAAAAATATTAATCCTCCTTGATATTTTCTTTTTTCTGCGGGATTCAAAACTTCCTCAGTTCTGTATCCTTCATCAAGAAAATGCTTTTTATTGGTGTGGAGTGAGGACTGAACCTTTTTAAAAATATATTGTGCCCCTGGGCTTGAGACATTACAGTAGAGAGCTTGCTAGCTTAGCAGTGCTGAGGAAAACATATTAAAAGCTATATCCATCTATAATTCTCTTTACAGCCTCTAAGCCAGCCTCTCCAGAGAGCCAATACCATCCTGAATGTGTGTGTGTGTGTGTGTGTGTGTGTGTGTGTTATAATACACATATAATAAGGAAAAAATAAAGAAAACAGAAGTAGTTATAAAGGTCAAGGCCCAGGATGCCAGGTCTAAAGATTAGGATTTAATCACGGGATTAAACGTTCTCCTTTGCATAGTACAGCAGAGTGCAGTACCTATCAGAATCAGCAGGGGAAGAAACTGAAAAATCTTAGAGTTCAGAAGGATCTCCAGGGAAAGACAGAATATGGGAGACAAGAACCCCAGAGGAAATGATCTGACCATAGAGCACAAAGCCAACTCCTGGCCAGATAACCATAAAATGCTGTTTGGATCACTTCTTTCTATCCAGCATGTCATGTTGACTCTCATTACAAAACTACAAGGCAGTCAAAAAGACAAAAAGAACATAGGTAAAAAGACAGTGTGAGCACCACAAGTAACTTCAGGATGGACAGGTTGGAGTTATTAGACTAGCGATGTAAACTTGTATGATTAATATGATAAAGATTATGATGGAAAATGGACCATTTGTAAAGCAGAGAAGAGTGATGTAAGCAGAAAGGATACCATAAAGAATAAATAACTGAGTGTATATAGAGAATATTACTGGCATTAAGAAAGACCAAATAAAAGATCATGAGTTCAAGTCCAGCCTCCTTTTCATAGTAGCAAAACAGTAAGAATTTAGTGTGTAATTCTTTTTAAAAAGAGAAAGAAAGAAGAAAGAAAAAAGGAAGGAAGGAAGGAAGGAAGAAAAAAGAAAAAAAGTGGGGGTAGCCTATAAATTCTTTTTTTGTTCACTTTTTATTGGTTATTTTATTTATTGACATTTCGAATGTTATCTTCCTTCCCAGTTTCCCCTCGAAAACTCTCTTCCCTCTCCCTGCCTCTATGAGGGTACTCCCCAATTTGACCACCCACTGGTCCACTCCTTCCTCAGCACCCTAGCATTCCCCAACCCTGGATCATCAATCCTTCACAGGACCAAGGGTATCTCCTCCCAGTGATGTTCAATAAGGCCATCCTCTGCTACATTCCTAGCTAGAGCCATGGGTCGCCCCATGTGTACTCTTTGGTTGGTGATTTAGTCCCGGAGAGCTTTGGGGGATCTGGTTGGTTGATATTGTTGTTCTTCCTCCAGGGTTGCAGACTCCTTCAGCTCCTTCAGTCCTTGCCCTAACTTCTCCATTGGAGTCCCTGCTCTCAGTCTGATTTTTTACTACATGCATCTGAACCTGAATCTGAATCATGGCAGAACCTCTTATGGGACAGCTATTCCAGGCTCCTGTCAGCAAGAGCTTCTGGGCATCAACAATCGTGTCTGGGTTTGGTGTCTGCAGATGGGATGAATCCCTAGGTCGGGCAGTCTCTGGATGACCTTTCCTTCTGTTCCACTCTTCCTCCTTGAATTTCCTTTTGACAGGAGGAATTCTGGATTAATATTTTTGAAGTGAGTGGATGGCCCCATCCTTCAACTGGGTCTCTATAGGTTCCACCTCCTCTTTGTTGGGTATTTTGGGTAGTGTCTTCCTGTTGGGTCCTGGAAACTTCTTGGGTCCCTGGCATCTGGAACTTTCTAATGGCTACTCCAGATACCCCTCCACACTGTGACACACCTCCTTTCAAAATCTAGACCCTTTGTACTTCTCCCCCATCTCCTCCAGTATCTGAACTGGCCCTCCATTTTTCCTCTTTCTCCTCTCTCCCTCCCAGATCCCTCTTTCCCTCTACTTCCCGAGAGAATTTTCTTTCCCCTTCTGAGTAGGACTGAAACATCCACAATTTGGTGTGGTCCTCTTTCTTCTTAGGTTTCATATGCTCTGAGTTGTATTGTGGGTATTCTGAGCTTCTTTTGGGCTAATATTCACTTATCAGTGAGTGCATACCATGTGTGTTCTTTTGTGATTGGGTTACCTCACTCAGGATGATCGTTTTTTGTTTCATCCATTTGCCTAAGAATTTCAGGACGTCATTGATTCTAATAGCTGAGTATTACTCCATTGAATAAATAGACCACATTTTTTTGTATCCATTCTTCTGTTGAGGGACATCTGGGTTCTTTCCACCTTCTGGCTATTATAAATAAGGCTGCTATGAACATGGAGGAGCATGTGTCCTTCTTATATGTTGGAACATCTTTTGGGTATATGCCCAGGAGTGGTATATCTGGGTCCTCAGGTAGTACTACGTCCAACTTTCTGAGGAACTGCCAGACTGATTTCCAGAGTGGTTGAACCACCTTGTGATACTACCAGAAATGGAGAAGTGTTCCTCTTTCTCCACATCCTCACCAGCATCTGTTGTCACCTGAGTTTATGATCTTAGCCATTCTGATGGGTGTAAGGTACAATGTCAGGGTCATTTTGATTGGCATTTCCTTGATAACTAAGGATGTTGAACATTTCTTTTTTTAATTGCTTATTTTATTTACATTATAAATGTTATCCAATTTCCTGGATTCCCCTCCAGAAACCCACTATCCAGCCTTCCCTTCTTCTATGAGGGTGTTCCCTCATCTACCCACCCACTCTCTTCCACCTCCTTGCCCTGACATTCTCCTACACTGGGTCATCGAGCCTTGACAGGACCAAGGACCTCTCCTCCGATTGATGCCCTACAAGGCCATCCTCTGCTACATATGGGGATGGAGCCATAGGTTCATCCCTGTGTTCTCTTGGGATGGTGGTTTAGTCCCTGGGAGCTATGGGGGGGTTCAGGTTGGTTGATATTGTGTTCTTCTTATATGGTTGCAAACCCCTTCAGCCACTTTAGTCCTTTCTCTAACTTCTCCATTGGGGACCCTATTCTCAGTTCAGTGGTTGGCTGCGAGCAACTGCCTTTGTATTTGTAAGGCTCTGGTAGAACCTCTCAGCAGACAGCTATCAGGTACCTGTCAGCATGCACTTCTTGGCATCTGCAATAATGTCTGGGTTTGTTGGCTGTGTATGGGATATATCCCCAGGCAGGGCAGTCTCTGAATGGCCTTTCAGTCTGCTCTACACTTTGTCTCTATATTTCCTCCTGTGACTATTTTTGTTCCCCCTTCTAAGAAGGTCTGGAGCATCCACACTTTGGTCTTTTTTCTTCTTGAGCTTCATGTGGTTTGTGAATTGTATCTTGGGTATTCTGACCTTTTGGGCTAATACCCACTTATGAGAGAGTGCATGCCATGTGTGTTCTTTTGTGACTGGGTTACCTCACTCAGGATGATATTTTCAAGTTCCATCCATTTGCCTAAGAATTTCATGAAGTCATTGTTTTTAATAGCTAAGTAGTGTGCCATTGTGTAAATGTACCACATTTTCTGTATCCATTCCTCTATTGAAGGACATCTGGGTCCTTTCCAGCTTCTGGCTATTATAAATAAGGCTGTTATGATTACATGTATCCTTTTTATGTGTTGGAGCATCTTTTGGATATATGCCCAGAAGTGGTAAAGCTGAGTCCTTAGATAGTACTATGTCCAATTTTCTGAGGAACTGCCAGACTGATTTCCAGAGTGGTTGTACCAGCTTGCAATCCCACCAACAATGGAGGACTGTTTCTATTTCTCCACATCCTCACTAGCATTTGCTGTCACTTGAGTTTTTGATCTTAGCCATTCTGACTGGTGTGTGGTGTAATATCAATATTGTTTTGATTTGCATTTCCCTGATGACTAAAGATGTTGAACATTTATTTAGGTGCTTCCTGTCCATTCAATATTTCTCACTTGAGAATTTTCTCTTTAGCTCTGTAATCCTTTTAAATGGGTTATTTGATTCTCTGAAGTCTAATTTCTTGAGGTCTTTGTATATATTGGATATTAGCCCTCTATCAGATGTAGGATTGCCAAAGAACATTTCTTTAAGTGCTTCTCAGCTATTTGAGATTACTCAGTTGAGTTTAGCTCTAAACCTCACTTTTTAATAGCGTTATTTGTTTCTCTGGAGTCAAACTTCTTGAGTTCTTTGTATATTTTGGATGTTAGCCCTCTATCAGATGTAGTTTTGGTAAAGATCTTTTCCCAATTAGTGGGTTGTTGTTCTGTACTGTTGAAAGTGTTCTTTGCCTTACAGAAGCTTTGCAATTTTATGAAGTTTCATTTGTCAATTCTTGATCTCAGAGTATAAGCCATTGGTGTTCTATTCAGGAAATTTCCCCCAGTGCCCATGTGTTCAAGGTTCTTTCCCACTTTCCCTTCTAAAGATTCAGTGTATCTGGTTTTATGTGGAGGTCCTTGATCCACTTGGACTTGAGCTTTGTACAGGAGATAAGAATGGGTTTATTTACATTCTTCTACATGGTGATCACCAGTTGAACCAGTGCCATTTGTTGAAAATGCTGTTTCTTTTCCATTGGTTGATTTTGGCTCCTTTGTCACAGATCAAGTGACCAAAGGTGTGTGGGTTCATTTCTGGGTCTTCAATTTTATTCCATTGATCTACCTGCCTATCTCTGTACCAATACCATGTGTTTTTTTTTTGTTTGTTTGTTTTTTGGTTTTTTTTATCATTATTGCAGCTTGAGGTCAGGGATGGTGATTCGCCCATGAGTTCTTTCATTTTTGAGAATGGTTTTTGCTATCCTGGGTTTTTTGTTATTCCAGATAAATTTGAGAATTGCTCTTTCTGTCTCCATGAAGAATTAAATTAGAATTTTGATAGGGGTTGCCTTGAATCTGTTGATTGCTTTTGGTAAGATGGCCATTTTTACTATGATAATCCTGCTGATCCATGAGCATGAGAGATCTTTCCATCTTCTGAGGTCTTCTTCAATTTCTTTCTTCAGAGATTAAAGTTCTTATCATACAGATATGTCACTTGCTTGGTTAACATCACACCAAGATATTTCATATCATTTGTGACTATTGTAAAGGGTATCGTTTCCCTAATTTCCTTCTCATCCCATTTGTTCTTTGAGTAGAGGAAGGCTACTCATTTGAGTTAATTTTGTATCCAGCCACTTTGCTGAAGTTGTTTATCATCTGTAAGAGTTCTCTAGTGGATTTTTTGGGGTTCACTTATTTAAACTATCCTATCATCTGCAAATAGTGAAATCTTGACTTCCTCCTTTCCAGTTCATATCCATTTGATCTCCTTTTGTTGCCTAATTGCTCTCACTAGACATTCAAGTACTATATTGAATAGATGGCAGGAGAGTGGGCAGCCTTGTCTAGTCCCTGATTTTAGTGGGATTGCTTCAAGTTCCTCTCCATTTAGCTTGATATTGGCTACTGTTTTGCTGTATATTGCGTTTGCTGTGTTTAGGTATGAGCCTTGAATTCCTGATCCAAGACTTTTAACATGAGGTGGTGTTTAATTTTGTCATATGCTTTTTCAGCATCTAATGAGATGATTATGTGTTTTTTTTCTTTGAGTTTGTTTTTATAGTGGATTATGTTGGTGGATTTCCATATATTGAACCATCCCTTCATGCCTGGGATGAAGCCTACTTTATCACAGTGAATGATCATTTTGATGTATTCTTGGATTTGGTTTGCAAGAATTTTATTGAGTTTTTTTGCATCAAAATTCATGAGGGAAATTGGTCTGAAGTTGTTTTTGTGGGGTCTTTGTGTGGTTTAGGTATCAGTGTAACTACTGTGGTTTCATAGAATGTATTGGGCAGTGTTCCTTCTGTTTCTTTTTTATGAAATAGTTTGAGAAATCTTAGTATTAGGTCTTCTCTAAAGGTCTGGTAGAATTCTGCACAAAAACCATCTGATCTGAGGGATTTTTTTAGTTGGGAAGTTCTTAATGACTACTTCTATTTCTTTAGGGGTTATGTGATTGTATAGATGGTTTATCTGATCCTGATTTAACTTTGGTACCTGATATCTCTTTAGAAGATTGTCCATTTCATCTAGATTTTGCAGTTGTTTTGAGTATAGGTTTTTGTAGTAGGATATGATAATTTTTAAAATTTCTTCAGTTTCTGTTGTTATGTCTTCCTTTTCATTTCTGATTTTGTTAATTTGGATACTGTCTCTGTGCCCTCTGTTTAATCTGGCTAAGGGTTTATCTATATTGTTGACTTTTCTCAAAGAACCAGGTATTGTTTGTTTGTTTGTTTGTTTTCTGTTTTTGTTTTTGATTCAGCCCTGGGTTTGATTATTTCTCGCTGTCGATTCTTCTTGGGTATAATTGCTTCTTTTTTCTTCTAGAGCTTTCAGATGTACTGTTAAGCTGCTAGTGTATGATCTCTCCAATTTCTTTATCAAGCATTCAGAGCTACGAGTTTTCCTCTTAGCACTGCTGTCATTGTATCCCATAAGTTTTATTATGTTGTGCCTTCATTTTCATTTAATTCTTTTTTTTACATTTAAAAATTTTTATTAGATATATTTCTTTACTTACATTTCAAACGTTGTTCCTCTTCCTGGTTTCCTATCCATAAGCCCCCATTCCCTCCCCTCCCACTCCCTCATACGGGTATTTCCCCTATACATTCCCCTTATTATGCCCCCCCATATTCCCCTGCACTGGGGGGTCCAACCTTGGCAGGACCAAGGGCTTCCCCTTCCTCTGGTTCCCTAACAAGGCTATTCTCTGCTACATATGCAGTTGGAGCCCTGGGTCAGTCCATGTATAGTCTTTTGGCAGTGGTTTAGTCCCTGGAAGCTCTGGTTGGTTGGCATTGTTGTTCTTATGGGGTTGCAAGCTCCTTCACCTCTTTTAATACTTCCACTAATTCCCCATTCTCAGTTCGGTGGTTTGCTGCTAGCATTGACCTCTGTATTGGACATGCTGTAGATGTGTCTCTCAGGAGAGATCTATATCCAGTCCCTTTCAGGATGCATTTTTTAGCTGCATCAAACTTATCTAGTTTTGGTGATATATATATATATATATGGGCCACATGTGGGTCAGGCTCTGAATGGCCATTCCTTGAGTCACTGCTCTAAACTTTGCTTCCATATCCCCTCCTATGGATATTTTCCCCCTTTTAAGAAGGAGTGGGAGCATCTGCATTTCGGTTATCCTTTTTCTTGAGCTTCCTGTGGTCTATGGATTGCATCTTGGGTAATTCGAGCTATTGGGCTAATATCCACTTATCAATGAGTGTATACCAAGTGAGTTTTTCTGTGATTGTGCAACCTCACTCAGGATGATATTTTCTAGTTCATTCCATTTTCCTATGAATTTCAAGATGTCATTGTTTTTGACAGCTGAGTAGTACTCCATTGTGTAGATGTACCACATTTTCTGTATCCATTCCTCTGTTGAAGGGCATCTGGGTTCTTTCCAGCTTCTGGCTGTTATAAATAAGGCTGCTATGAACATAGTGCAGCATGTGTCTTTGTTGTATGTTGGAGCATACGTTGGGTATATGCCCAAGAGAGATATACCTGGGTCCTCAGGTCGTGGAATGTCCAATTTTCTGAGGAACTTCCAGACTGATTTCCAGAGTGGTTGTACCAGTTTGCAATCCCACCAACAATGGAGGAGTGTTCCTCTTTCTCCACATGCTCGCCAGCATCGGCTGTCAACTGGGTTTTTTAATCGTAGCCATTCTGACTGGTGTGAGGTGGAATCTCAGGGTTGTTTTGACTTTCATTTCCCCGATGACTAAGGATGTTGAACATTTCTTTAGGTACTTTTTGGCCATTCGATAATCCTCTGCTGAGAATGTTTTGTTTAGCTCTGTACCCATTTCTTAATAGGGTTATTTGTCTCTGTGGAGTCTAACTTCTTGAGTTCTTTGTATATTTTGGATGTTAGCCCTCTATCAGATGTAGGATTGGATCTTTTCCCAATCTGTTGGTTGCCTTTTTGTTCTAATGACAGTGTCTTTTGCTTTACAAAAGCTTTGCAGTTTTATGAGGTCCCATTTGTCGATTCTTGATCTTAGAGCATGAGCCATTGTGTTTTGTTCAGGAAATTTTCCCTAGTGCCCATGTGCTTGAGACTCTTCCCCACTTTTTCTCTATTAGTTTGAGTGTATCTGTTTTGATGTGGAGGTCCTTGATCCACTTGAATTTTAGCTTTGTACATGGAGATAAGAATGGATCGATTTGCATTCTTCTACATGCTACCTCCAATTGAACCAGCACCATTTGTTGAAAATACTATCTTTCTTCCATTGGATGGTTTGAGCTCCTTTGTCAAAGATCAAGTGACTATAGGTATGTGGTTCATTTCTGGGTCTTCAATTCTGTTCCACTGATCTATCTGCCTGTCTCTGTACCAATACCATACAGTTTTTATGACTATTGCTCTGTAATACTGCTTGAAGTCAGGGATGGTGATTCCCCCAGAAGTTCTTTTATTGTTGAGTATAGTTTTCACTCTCCTGGGTTTTTTGTTATTCCAAATGAATTTGCAAATTTCTCTTTCTATCTCTATAAAAAATTAAGTAATACTTTTGATGGGGATTGCATTGAATCTGTAGATTGCTTTTGGCAAAATGGCCATCTTAACTATATTAGTCCTACCAATCCATGAGCATGGAAGATCTTTCCATCTTCTGATATCTTCCTCAATTTCTTCAGAAACTTGAAGTTCTTGTCATAACTATCTTTCACTTGCATGGTTAAAGTCACACCAAGATATTTTATATTATTTGGGACTACTGTGAAGGATGTCATTTCCTTAATTTCTTTCTCAGCCTGTTTATCCTTTGAGTAGAGGAAGGCTACTGATTTGTTTGAGTTAATTTTATACCCCGACACTTTGCTGAAGTTGTTTATCAGGTTAAGTAGTTCTCTGGTGGAACTTTTGGAGTCGCTTAAGTACGCTTAAGTGCAAATAGTGATAATTTGATTTCTTCCCTTCCAATTTGTATCCCTTTGACCTCCTTTTGCTGTCTGATTGCTCTGGCTAGGACTTTGAGAGAGTGGGAGGGAGAGAGTGGGCAGCCTTGTCTAGTACCTGATTTTAGTGGGATTGCTTCAAGTTTCTCTCCCTTTAGTTTGATATTAGTTACTGGTTTGCTGTTTATTGCTTTTACTATGTTTAGATATGGGCCTTGTATTACTGATCTTTCCAGGACTTTTATCATGAAGGGGTGTTGAATTTTGTCAAATGCTTTCTCAGCATCTAATGAAATGACCATGCGGTTCTTATCTTTGAGTTTGTTTATATAGTGGATTACATTCATGGATTTTCATATATTAAACCATCCCTGCATTCTCTGGGATGAAGCATACTTGATCATGATGGATGAGCATTTTGATGTGTTCTTTGATTCGGTTTGCAAGAATTTTATTGAGTATTTTTGCTTCAATATTCATAAGGGAATTTGGTCTGAAGTTCTCTTTCTTTGTTGGGTCTTTGTGTGGTTTAGGTATAAGAGTAATTGTGGCTTCATAGAAGGAATTTGGTAGTGCTCTGTCTGCTTCAATTTTGTGGAATAATTTGGACAGTATTAGTATGAGGTCTTCTATGAAGGTCTGATAGAATTCTGCACTAAACCTATCTGGACCTGGGCTCTTTTTGGTTGGGAGACTTTTAATAACTGCTTCTATTTTTTTAATAGTTATCAGATTGTTTAGATGGTTTATTTGTTCCTGGTTTAACTTTGGTACCTGGTATCTGTCTAGAAAATTATCCATTTCCTCCAGATTTTCCAGTTTTGTTGAATATAGGCTTTTGTAGTAGGATCTGATTTTTTTTAATTTCTTCAGATTCTGTTGTTATGTCTCCCTTTTCATTTCTGATTTTGTTAATTTGGATACACTCTCTGTGACCTCTGGTTAGTCTGGCTAAGGATTTCTCTATCTTGTTGATTTTCTCAAAGAACCAGCTCCTGGTTTTGTTGATTCTTTGTGTAGTCCTTTTTGTTTCTACTTGGTTGATTTCAGCTCTGAGTTTGATTATTTCCTGTCTTCTACTCCTCTTTGGTTTATTTATTTCTTTTTGTTCTAGAGGTTTTAGGTGTGCTGTCAAGCTGCTGACATATGGTCTCTCCTATTTCTTTTTGCAGGCACTCAGAGCTATGAGTTTATCTCTTAGCATAGCTTTCATTGTGTCCCATAAGTTTGGGAATGTTGTATTTTCATTTTCATTAAATTCTAAGAAGTCTTTAATTTCTTTCTTTATTTCTTCCTTGACCAAGTTGTCATTGAGCAGAGCATTGTTCAACTTCCATGTATATGTGGGCTTTCTGTCTTTTGTTATCGTTAGACCAGTCTTAGTGCATGGTAATCTGATAGGATGCATGGGATTATTTCTATCTTCCTGTATCAGTTGAGGCCTGTTTTGAGGCTGATTATATGGTCAATTTTGGAGAAGGTTCCATGAGGTGCTGAGAAGAAGGCATATCTTTTTGTTTTAGGATGGAATGTTCTATAAATGTTAAGTCCACTTGTTTCATAACTTCTGTTAGTTTCTCTATATCTTGGTTGAATTTCTGTTTTCATGATCTGTCCAGTAATGAGAGTGGGGTGTTGAAATCTCCTACTATCATTGTGTGAGGTGCAATATGTGCTTTGAGCTTTAGTAAGGTTCCTTTTATGAATGTAGGTGCCCTTGCATTTGGAGCATAGAGATTTAGGATTGAGAGTTCATCTTGGTGGATTTTTCCTTCGATGAATATGAAGTGTCCTTCCTTATCTTTTTTAATGACTTTTGGTTGAAAGTCAATTTTATTTGCTATTAGAATGGCAACTCCAGCTTGTTTCTTCAGGCGATTTGCTTGGATAATTTTTTTCCAGCCATTTACTCTGAGGTAGTTTCTGTCTTTGTCTCTGAGGTGTGTTTCCTGCATGCAGCAAAATGCTGGGTATTCTTTACATATCCAGTCTGTTAGTCTATGTCTTTTTATTGGGGAATTGAGTCTGTTGATGTTGAGAGATATTACGGATAGTGATTGTCACTTCCTGTTAATTTCATTGTTAGAGTTTGAATTATGTTTGTTTGTCTCTCTTTTGGTTTTGTTGCAAGGAAATTATATTCTTGCTTTCTGTATGATGTAGTTTCTCTCCTTGTGTTGGAGTTTTCCATCTACTATCCTTTGTAGGGCTGGATTTGTAGAAAGATACTGTGTAAATTTGGTTTTGTCATGGAATATCTTGGTTTCTCTATCTATGTTAATTGAAAGTTTTACTGGATACAGTAACTTGGGCTGGCATTTGTGTTTTCTTAGGGTCTGTGTGACATCTGTCCAGGATCTTCTGGCTTTCATAGTCTCTGGTGAGAAGTCTGGTGTAATTCCTATAGGTCTGCCTTTATAGGTCACTTGGCCTTTTCCCCTTACTGCTTTTAATATTCTTTCTTTGTTTTGTGTATTTGGTGTCTTAACTATTATGTGACAGGAGGAATTTCTCTTCTGGTCCAAGCTATTTGGAGTTCTTGTATGTTTATGGGCATCTCTTTCTTTCAGTTAGGGAAGTTTTCTTCTATAACTTTGTTGAATATATTTACTGACCCTTTAAGTTGGAAGTCTTCACTTTTTTCTATACCTATTATCCTTAGGTTTGATATTCTCATTGTGTCCTGGATTTCCTGTATGTTTTGGGCTAGGAGGTTTTTGCGTTTTACATTATCTTTGACAGTTGTGTCAATGTTTTCTATGGTATCTTCTGCCCCTGAGATTCTCTCTTCTATTTCTTGTATTCTGTTGGTGATGATTGTATCTACAGCTCCTTGTCTCTTCCTTAGGTTTTCTATAACCAGGGTTGCCTCCCTTTTTGCTTTCTTTATTGTTTCTATTTCCATTTTCTGTTAGCCTATGATCTTAGGTGTGTCAGCACTCCTGGGAGACCAGCTCTCCCTGGGCAGGATTGGAGTGCTGCGAGCTGTGGCACATTGTTACCTCTGGGTACAGATGGAAACTGTAAGGATCCTGTACCAGGCTGCTCTGGGGTTCCTGTTTCCCATGGACTCTGGGAGAATTCCACTTGGGCCAAGTATTTGAGCAGTAGTGGTTGTGTCACCTGTTATCTTAGGTGTGTCAGTACTCCTGAGAGATCAGCTCTCTCCATGCTAGATTTGGGTATGGCTAGCTGTGGCTCAGGGTCAGCTCCAGGGTACAGATGGAAACTGGAAAGAGCGTATAAATTCTAAGAGGAAAATCAGAAATGTGAAGAATACTCTGGGTGGCTTTTTAATTCCATAAACATGTCCAACGATTAAATAATCAATCAATATGAAGGAGTGTCTTGGCAAACATCCAGACCTGAATCCAGAGAAACTTGAAAACATGGAACAGAATGTCACAGAGCTGTGAATCACTTAGGGAAGGTACAACATACTTGTAAAATCAGATGATACAGGGGAGGAGAGAATGAGAAGGAATACAGAGCAGTTTGAAATGATGATTTAGAAATGATAACACACCAAGTCATATACTCAGGAAGTTTAGAAAGCACCAAAGGATATGGGTAATGATATAATAATCTTCACCTAGACATACCATATTCAAACTACAGAAGGCCAGAGATAAAAAATACTTTGAAAAAAAGCCAGAGGCAATGTTTAAAAGAAATCTATATAGGAGCAACAACAAAAATAATATAATATGAATTATTGTCAGAATTCATGTATGGGAGAATGCATGAGTCAAGCCTAGTTCACATATAGAGTACTTAGAATGTATGAGACCCAAGTTCAACCCCTAGTGCTGACAAAGGAAAGAGAAAGAATGAAACAAAATATTTCATTATTTTGTCTTACTGATACAATATTTCTTTACAGTCCTTGTTGGCCAAGACCTCATTATGTAGACCAGGTTGGTCTTGAACTCACAGACATCTGCTTGCAAAGGCAGACCATGCCCCATGTTGCACATTATGTTTTTGTTTGTTTGTTGGTTGGTTGGTTGGTTTTTTTTGGGGGGGGGTAAGGTACAGCAAACTTTATTGATGGTATTCAAGAGAGTAGGGAGGGATCCCTAGGCCCCTCCTATTCTTATGGGGGTCTGGGATGGAATTGTGAGGGAGATGCTTAGTGTTGGGGGTTGAGTTGGGACGGGGACTCCTCAGCAACTGAGGGCCTCTCTCTTTACTCTCAGTATCCTTGTTGGACTGGGGTGGGTGGTCCAGGGTTTCTTACAATTGGAGGCCATGTAGGCCATGAGGTCTACCACCCTGTTGCTGTAGCCATATTCATTGACATGCCAGGGAATGAGCTTTACAAAGTTGTCATTGAGAGAAATTCCAGCCCCAGCATCAAAGGTGGAAGAGTGGGAGTTGCTATTGAAGTCGCAGGAGACAATCTGGCCCTCAGTGTAGCCCAGGATGCCCTATAGTGGGCCCTCAGATACCTGCCTCACCACCTTCTTGATATCACCATACTTGACAAGTTTCTCCAGGTGGCATGTCAGATCCACAATGGATTCATTGGGGGTAGGAATATGGAAGTCCATGCCAGTGAGCTTCCTGTTCAACTCTGGGATGCCCCTTCCCACAGCCTTGGCAGCACCAGTGAATGCAGGGATGATGTTCTGGGTAGTCCCATGCCATCATGCCACAGCTTTCCAGAGGGGGCCATCCACAGTCTTCTGAGTAGCAGTGATAGCATGGACTGTGGTCATGAGCTTCTATGATGCCAAAGTTGTCATGGATGACCTTGGCCAGGGGTGGCTAAGCAGTTGGTGGTTCAGGATGCATTGCTGACAATCTTGAGTGAGTTGTCATATTTCTCGTGGTTCACACCCATCACAAACTTGGGTACATCAACTGAAGGGGTAGAGACTCTTTTGGCCCCACCCTTCAAGTGAGCCCCAGCCTTCTCCATGCCAGTTGGCTCCACAACATACTGAGCACCAGCATCACCCCATTTGATGTTAGCAGGATCTTGCTCCTGGAAGATGACGATGGTCTTCCCGTTGATGTCAAGCTTCCCATTGTCAGCCTTGACTGTGCCATTGAATTTGTCATGGGTGGAGTCATACTGGAACATGTAGACCATGTAGTTGAGGTCAATGAAGGGGCCACTGATGGCCCCTCCACTTTGCCAGATGCAGAGGAGAAGGCAGCCCTGGTAACCAGGCACACAATATGGCCAAATCCGTTCATATCAACCTTCACCATCTTGTCTGTGGGGTGAGGCTGGCACTGCACAAGAAGATGTGGCTGTCTCTGAAACAGGGAGGAGCAGACTAATACTATGTTTTAAAGGAATTAAAACCTTCAACATACACTACTCCATCTAGTGAAAGTACCTTAGAAGTAAAAGAGAAAGAAAAATTCCCAAAACAGACTTTGAGAGGATTCATTCTCCATAGATGTTTCCTGTGAGAAATCTTAAAGAGATTTTCAGAATGAAATGACTGTAGGCCTGAAACTTGTATCTTTATCAACAAATGAAAATGTAGGGGGGAAAATGGATGGAAGTGCAGGGAAGTTATTCTTGTGTTTTTGTATTTCTAATGGACCCTTAATATATTATCAAATAGACCCTTGGTATATTGTCAAATATACATATTTGACAAGCTTACACCTAAATAAAAATGCATATACAGGAAATTATATGAATGTTATTAGGGTTTACCAAAATCTAGACGGAGTGAGAGAAATTTTCAGTAGACAGGTGAGTGAGTAGACATTGAACTGATCATCTAATTGAATATTCTTGAACAAAATGAATGAAAGAGCTATCAGGGCTGCAGAGAGAGGAGGATTGATAAAATGCTTGCTGTACAAGTGTGATGGCCTGTGTCCAAATCAGATCTCTAGCACTCACCGAAAAAGCAGGTGAATGCAGAGGCCCACATCTCATTCTGGGACTCAGAAGACAAGGAGAGCCAACAGATACCTGGAATAGACTGATCTCAGCTATAGAAATAGCAAAATCAATGAGCTCTGGGTTCAAGTGAGAAGCTCTTTCCCAATAAATAAAGTGCATATTAATGTTGATAAAATCATCTGAAGAGACCACAAGGAATGCTCTTTGTGCCATTTTTGCAAAGAAATGTGTGCAAAGGCATAGGTAGAAGTTGGGTTTAAATACTATTACTAGTAAAGATAATTTATTGAATACTTGTAAGGTGTTCACTAAGTGTTCTATTGAATCTCATTGGTTTCTTATACTTCACACAAAATACTTTCAAAATGAACTGCTTGAGTCAGAACATTTCAGAAACTTTCCAAGGACCATATAGTTAGGATATGGCAGTGGTCCTATGTTTTTGTTGTCTCAAATATCTCCCACCTGATACTAGACAAGAGTGAAGGGGAAAGAAACGGCATGCCTGGACAGACAGTTTGTATCTGGTTCAAGAAGGATACAAACTCCTTTAGTGCTAGGGGTCTCCCAGGTGGGAGGCTATTAAAGAGAGAGAGGGAGAGGCAGGGCAAGGGAGGGAGGAAAGGAAGGAGGGAGGAAAAAGGGGGGGGAGGAAAGGAGGGAGGGATAGAAATCTGGAAAACATCTAAGACACCAAAAGTCTGGGAACAGATACTCCTGCAAAGGCAAACTGGAGAATAAAAATGTATTTGCCCTACAAAGACACAAACTTTGTTCTACATACAGTTCAGGAGAGGGAAGCATTTTCCCACACATTTTTTGGAGCTGTTTGGGTTTGCCAACTGTGTTTAAGTGTTCTCTTCTCAAATATTCATACTGCTGTCCTAGCACTCAGCAGAGATTCCAAAGTTAACCCTTGCTTATGTTCACCATAGACTTAACATTTTCAAGTAAACATGCTATCTCCCATACAACTTTGTCATCTTGGTATTAAATTCAAAATTAAGCTTCTTTATTAAACAAACCAGGTCTCAGAATTCTTTTTTTTTTTTTTTTTGGTTCTTTTTTTTTGGAGCTGGGGACCGAACCCAGGGCCTTGCGCTTCCTAGGTAAGCGCTCTACCACTGAGCTAAATCCCCAGCCCCTCAGAATTCTAATCAAAACATTTTGTTTCCCCACTTTGCCTTCCAGACATACCCTTGCTGATTGACAGGAAATCAAGACTGTATGAAAGTAGCCTTCCAAATTCCCCTGTTGTGTGTATCCTATCATTTCCCTTGTGTTTTGTGCTCCCACAAAATTGTATGTGTGTGCTTCCTGTGCACAACTGCTTTTTCTCACCTCTGTGTATTTGCTGAAGGATCTCCTTGTTTGTCAGTCTTTAGGCACAGCCTCCTCGGGAAGTTCTCTGACCTTCATAGTCTCACCAAATATAGTAGTTCTATCTATCATCAGGACCTCTAGCATGCCTTCTTTGCATTACCAAACTTTATACAGTGAACACACTGAAGAGCTGATACCCTCCAGTTGCCAGCATTTTATTAATGTGGGCTTTCAATAAAGTCATTCAGCATTGTATCATAAAATAGGACTTGCACCATATGGGTTTGCTGTTATAAGCATTCTACCTAAAGGCTGATTACCAATTGTTTAAGGAAGGGTTGGTTGATATATGATATTTGATAGATGAGTTGTGTTAGACCAATTGCCAAGTTACACTATTTTCAACTTAAGAGTTTATCAGTACATAACCCTATTAAGTCAAGAAGAATCAGTAGTCATTCGCCAGTACTGTACCTCATTTATAAGTCCCAACCTTCATAGACTGAAGTAGTGAGATAATAGAGGTCTGGAGTATACATCTGACATTGCCTGTGTTGATCTGGACAAATCTTTTAAGTTCTCCTCACATCACTATTCATATTAGATATAAAACTTTCTAATTTAAAATATTCACATATGCAAGGAACCTATGTCAGTAATTTTTGCATGGCTGTAACAAAATAACTAGGAGAACAACTTCAAGGAAGAAATATTTATTTTGACCCATAGATTCAGAGGCTTCAGTCCATGGCTATCTCCATTACAAGGGCATGACAAGACAGAGTACAGTAGAAATCTGTGGCAATAAAGAACTGCTCACTGGGAGGCAGTCAGGAAACAGAAAGAACGAGGAAAGGAGATAGGAGATAGGTGATCACCTCAAGGCAAGCCCCCAGTGACCCACTGTCTTCAACTAGACTCTACTATTTTCTATCACCAACAAAATAATGCCATTGAATTATGAATCTATCACTGTGTTAGTATATCAATTAGGTTAGAACCCTCATGATCCTATCAGTTCCTAGTTCTCTGTCTCTAAACTCTGTACTTGGAACCATGTCTTCAACTCACGAACTTTTGGAGAGCATGTTATGTCTATACTCTAATAGAAGCTGACATCAGTCTTGCCATTTGAACACATGATACATTCTAACCCCTGGAACTGTCATTGTAAGAATTAATGCCTAAATAGTTATTACCTAGCACAGTTTCTGCCACATAGCACTAGCTGTGTGTGTTTATTAAATGGGCAGAGGTGAGTCTGTTTCACCCCATTTTCAGCAGGAGGAAGCAGTTCACATGGGTTAAATTAGCTAAAGTCATGGGGGTAGAACATAGTAGTGATTCCTGCATCCCTCAGAACCTAGTCTGGTATTTTTCCATGTGTTGTCACCCCTGATGGAAATGGGGACTAGGACTCTGCTGCTGAAGGGTCCTACCTGTTCACCTCGTTCCATGTTACCCTGTCCAGTGCTTTTCAGTCCTCTACCATCCAGTTCTGTCTGCTCATCAGTCTCAGTTTCTACTGAGATGAACACCACTACATGATTCTCCTTCTGATCATTTAGGGACTTTGAAAAATGACTGTCCTATGTCTCCCTAACTGTGGTTTAGAATGATGCCATCTCTATTCCCACTGAGAGGTTTTTATCACCCATATTTGTGCATCTTCTGAGAGTTTCTGAAACGTCTCCGATTCTCATTTGCAAAGACCCGCACTTTTCTCGAAGAAGGATCTTCCTCTAGGAGGAACCACATTCCAGGGAGTGTGCATTTCTGTTACATAAGCACCTAGGAGAAACTCAGGGCAAATGGTATCTTTTATTCCCCTGTGTCTGGAGGGCCAGGTCTTGTGACAGAATGGGTTCATGTCATGAGGACTGTCCTTTCCCTTTTCATCTGAAAACCCTGCACTTTGTACGTTTGCACAGAATGTGTGTTTGTGTTCAGAGTCTGTTATTTTGATCCATCCGATAAGAAGTTCGCTATCACTTGAATACACAGCTTGGGGGCCTGCTTTGCTTTTCAAGCACGGTACGTTCTCAAACACAAGTGAGATGAGAAACATATTGCATGTCCCTCGGGGACTATTTAAAATGTAAAATATAAATATTTCTTCTTTGAATGTACTTAACTTGGCGAGGCTGTCTCTGGTTTGTGTTCCCTCAGTCATCACATTGACACCCTATTTGCTACGCCTTCATTTGGCTGAGTTGAAAAGAGCTGGGGCAGCAGACACGAGCAGCACGGCCTTCAGCACCACAGCCTTTTCCTCCAGCGGTCTGTGTCGGTTGCCAAGTCTCCTCTGATCACATAAAGCCTTTCAGATAAGGTCAACACTGCAGTAGGGCTGGCCTCCTGTTAGTGTTTTATGGTGACAGATATGCTGGCTCCAAGTTGCCTGGACTGTATTGTATGGAGAAACCTCCCAGAAACTCAACCAACCAGGGGTACCACATATCTCCTGTCTTGAGCAGGACTTGGGGATTTGGATACCAGAACTTTGTTAGGATGACCCAACACCACCCCATACTCCTTTTCTACACAAGCTGGGGATTTAAGAGGCTCTAAAGAGCTAAGAGAAAGCCTCCTTTCTTGCCCTCTTTTTCCTGAATGAATATTCACTGTTAAACTGCTAACAAAACTGGGATGCTGTTCTTGCCCCATGTGGCTTAGCTTCCAGCCATCCTTTTTTGGTCTTATTATTTAGGGCCAAGAACATGAAGACTCAGAGGGTCAGGGTCTTGGCACTCGTTTGTTCTGTAGGGGTAGCCTTATGATAATGGATGCTTCTGATCTGAGAGAATGAGGTTTTGCAAGTTGCTGTGTGTGTGTGTGTGTGTGTGTGTGTGTGTGTGTGTGTGTGTACATGTACATATTCACCTGTATACATGGGCATAAGTTTGCTCCAAAGTATGGAAGCCAGAGGACAACTTCAGATGTCACTCCTCAGGTGCTGTCTACCCTTTTGGAGAGAGGATTTCTCACTGGTCTGAAGCACACCAAAGAGACTAGGCCAGTAACACTCAGATTCTGTTTTCTGTCTCCCAAGCACTGTAATTATAATATACACTACCATGCCTATGAGACTTTTGTTTATTTGTTTGGTTGGTTTGATTTTTGTGAATGCTGAGGATATAACTTGTCTTGTACTTTTACTAACTGAGCCATCTCTTGAGGCCATATTCGTGTGTGTGTGTGTGTGTGTGTGTTCATGTGTATATGCGAACATTTGTATAAACGGTGCTTGCATACCTGTGTACCCATGCATGGATCTAGCATCTACCTTAATCTCTTCCTCACATTATATTTTAAGACATGGTCTCAAATGGAATCTGGAGATCATTGATTTGGCTAACTGGCTACTCAATAGGTCTCAGGGATCTGCCTTTCTCTGCCTCATGGCACTGGATTTGCAGACACATTTATACCTGGCTTTTAAAAAATATGGTAGTGAGGATCTAAACTAAGGTCTTCATGCTTGCATAGCAAGAATTTTACCAACTGAACCATCTTCCTACCCATCATCTTTGTTAGAGAAAATGAATTAGTTATAGAAATTTTATTGAGTGAAGGAAAAATGTGTCTTTGTTAAAGGGGACACTTGGGATTCCAAAGACAGTGTTAGTGGATCTGTATCTCCTGGACACAGTATTCTTTGCTCAGACAGAGACTCATGAAGCTCTATGGCAGGTGACTCTTCTAGTTTACAGGAGGGCAGGCTGGTGTGGCTGTGAGCAGCATCTCCAGGAGAAAGCTGAGACTTCTAGAGGCAGATCATGAAGCTTAGCTTATCCTGGTTCCAGTTCTGCTAACCCTTCACTGTTGTTGTGCAAATCACCTTGCTTTTCTAGCTTTGGTGGATGGTGGATGGTGAGTGAGGGAACTAACCACCTAGCCTATTAGTTGACTAAATATGTTAAATATGCAGGTTTGTTAGCTTTTGAAATTGCACAACCAAAATATTTGAGAGAATAGCTTAAAGGATGAACATTTGTTTTGGATCACTTGGATAGAGAGGAAGGGCTCTCAGAGAAGTCGCCCTAAAGGATCTCCTCTCATTCCTGATACCCTCCATCTAGGTAACATCTCCTAAAACTTTCTAGAATCTCCTCAAATAAAACCATCAGATGAGAACCAAGTAACCTCGAGCCTCCTGGGGGGAATTTTGTATTCAAACTCTAAAAACAGAGGCATGTTGGTGGCTTATATGGTGATGCTGAGGTTGAAGAATCTATGTATATCCCTTCTGTTCTCATGTCATTTTTATAATATATTGTTAATTGATATGCAACATAAGTTGTTAATCGATACGCAACATTCCAGGGTACAGAGTAAAGTCCCATATAAGTTCACAGGTGTAATGATTGTACATCTTAATTGACAGAGCCATCATTCCAAACGTATCACTTTGTGTTGAAAACATTGAGAAGCCTCTATACTACCTATTTTGAAATGTGCAATTAAGCATTGTCATCAATGGTTTTCCCTCTGTGCTACAAAACATTATCAGTTATTTCTCCCTTCTAGCTGCAATCCATAACTATCTCCCACAGCATTTGAATAAGCTAGAGGAACAAAAGTATCCAGAGCTCTAACCCATGCCCAGCCATGTCATATGCTCCATCCACCAACTCAACACACAGCCATTGAACTTTACTCTTGAAAGACACTGTGCCTTCTACTGTGTGGAAGAAACAGTGCTAGTCATCAGGAGTTCATCATCTTCCAGGGAGATCCTCTGTGAGGAGCTAGCACAGTGATGGCAGGTTTGCTGAGGAGTGTGACCAGTGTTGAGACTCAGAAGAAGAAGCAGGAGATTCCAGCACCAAGATTCAATTCAGTTGGTATACACATCAGCATGAACCTGTTCATTGGCTTCCTGTCTTTTTGCACCATCTGGATTCTTCATGGAGATGCTGTATAGCTATTGTTGTCCTTGCTCTTAGTTTACATTTCTTTAAATATCCAGCTTTAAGACACTTTCTCATGTCTACCCAGTGTTTGGCCAGGATCTGACCTTTGAGCCCTGTGCTCTGCACATCATAATCACAGAGTCTACTCTGAATGCACCCTGGTCCAAGAAACTTGTGTGGCTATCCACAGTTCGTTCAGTCAACCCTTCCGGACAGTGTGATCACTTGGATTTGTGCTAGAAGAGGAATTTGACCTACTTCTGTGAGGGTGGATGGTTTGCCAACCACAGCTGGATTTTCCAGGTGATAGGAATGGCCTTAGAAAATGCGGGGCATAGATACAGGTTTGGAGAGTGATAGGTAGTTAGGTGAATCATAGAACAAAGGAGTGAATCATAGATTATGAACTTGGGAAATGTAAGACTGTGTGTCCTACTTAGGGTTACTATTGCTATGATGAAACACCATGATCCAAAGCAATTAGGGAAGGAAAAGATTTATTTGGTCTGTACTTTCACAGTATAGTGCATCATTAAAGGAAGTCAGAACGTGAACTCAAATGGTAGAAACTTAGAGGCAAGAGCTGATACCTCACCATCTTTGTGCAGTCTCTCCTATTATCAATATCTTTTCAAAGTGGAACATTTGCTACAGCAGATGAGTTTTCATATCACAGTCATCTAGAGCCTAGTATGCATTGGATCTGTATAGAGTGAACATTAGTGTTGATACTGTAACACTCTTTGGTTTGAAAATCTATATACCAATATGTATGACACATTTTCACTGCCCTAAAAATCATCCCCCTCTCTCCTATGACCTCTAAAAATAGCAGATGTTTTTATTGACTTTATGGCATTGCTTTTTCTAGAAGGCCATGTGTAAGAATCATGCAGGATCCTTTTCTGATGGGCTTCCTTTACTTAGCAACATGGATTTACAATTCCTTTGTGTCTTTCCAAGCACCATAGTTCATGAGCTTTTATTTCTGAATAAAACCCGTTGTCTGAATGCTCCAAAGCTTACATGTACCTGCTTAACTGAGGAACACCTTACTTTCTCCCAACTGTTGACAATTATGAATTAAACTGTTATATACATCCACATGCAGGGTTGTTGTTGTTGTTGTTGTTGTTGTTGTTGTTGTTGTTGTCAATTAAGGATTCTAATGACTTTGAGTAAATGTCAAGAGGCACACTTTCTGGCTAGCATGGCAAGAATTGCTAGCTCTACAGGAAACTAGCTAAATACCAAGCAGTGTTCTGTATTCCTTACAGTGTTAATGTGGTTCCATTGCTGCACACCCTCTCCAGCATCTTGGATGGATTTTGGTCATTGTAGTAATTGCATTGTTCATCTATATTTAAACCAATTTAACCCAAAACATTCAGGTAATCCAGGACACAATGAAAAGACCGAATCTAAGAATAAAAGGAATAGAAGAGAGAGAAGATTCTCAGCTCAAAGTACCCAAAAAACATCTTAAACAAAATTATAGAAGAAAACTTCCCTAACCTAAAGAAAGAGATGGCCATAAATGTACAGGATATAAGAACACCAAATAGATTAGAACAGAAAAGAAAATCCTCTTGTCATGTAATAATCAAAACACTAAATGCACAGAACAAAGAAAAGGTATGGAAAGCTCTAAGGGGAAAAGGCCAAGTAACATATAAAAGCAGACCTATCAGAATTACACCAGACTTCTCAACTGAGATACTAAAAGCCAGAAGAGCCTGATCAGAGGTCATGTAGACCCTAAGAAGACATAAATGCCAGCCTACGCTACTATTCCCAGAAAAATTCTCAATCAACATAAATGGAGAAACCAACATTTTCCAGGACAAAACCAAAATTAAACAATATGTACCTATTAATTCAGCCTTACAGAGGATTGCAGGAGGGTACCTACATCAAAGAAAAAGCAAGATGTTAATCAACTCACAACAAAGCCAAAAGGAGAGAATTACATGCACATAATTCCACCTATAACAACAGACATAACAGCAACTAACAATCATCTGTCTTTAATAGCTCTCAATATCAATAGACTCATTTCTTCAATAAAAAGACGTAAGCTAACAGACTGGATACACAAACAGAACACAGCATTTTCTGCATACAGGAAACACACCTCAATAACAAAGATAGTCACTACCTCAGAGTAGAAGGCTGGAAAAACAGTCTTCCAAGCTGGAGTTGCCATCCTAATATCCAATAAAATAGACTTTCAACCAAAAGTTATCAGCAAAGATGGGGATACATAGTTCATAATCATCAAAGAAAAAAATCCACCAAGATGAACTCTCAATTCTGAACATCATGCATTAAATGCAAAGTCATCCATATTCATCAAGTAAACACTACTAAAGTTCAAAACATATATTGAACCCTATACAATAATACAACACCCCATTCTCACCAATGGACAGGTCATCTAAACAGAAACTAAACATAGACACAAGGAAACTAACAGAAGTTACGAACCAAATGGATTCAACAGATATACACAGAACATTTCACCCCAAAACAAAAGAATATACCTTCTTCTCAGCAACTTACAGAGCCTTCTCCAAAATTGTCCATATAATTGGATACAAAATAAGCCTCAATAGACACAAGAAGATTGAAATAACTCTTTGTATCAGATCACCATGGACTAAGGCTGGACTTTAACATAACAGAAAAAAACAAAAAGCCCACACAGTCATAAAAACTGAACAATTCTCTACTCAATGATAACTTGGTCAGGGAAGAAATAAAAAAAATTAAAGACTTTCTAGAATTCAATGATAGTGAAGGCATAACATATCCAAACTTAGGTGGCACAGTGAAAGCAGTACTAAGAGGAAAATTCATAGCACTAAGTACCTTCATAAAGAATTGGAGAAAGATCCTATACTAGCAACTTAATAGCACACCTGAAAGCTCTAGAACAAAAGGAAGTAAACACACCCAAGAAGAGTAGACAGCAGGACATAGTCAAACTCAGGGCTGAAATCAACCAGTTAGAAACAGAGTAGGATACAAAGAATCAACAAACCAAGAGCTAGTTCTTTGAGATTATCAACAAGGTAGACAAACCCTTAGCCAAACTAAATAAAAGGCACAGAGACAGAGTCCAAATTAACCAAATTAGAAATAAAAAGGGAGACATAAAAATAGAAACTGAGAAAATTTTTAAAAGATCATCAGGTCTCACTATAAAACCTGAAAATCTAGATGAAATAAATGATTTTCTAGACGATAGCATATACCAAAGTTAAATCAAGATCAGAGACATTTTAGTTTATACTTTGTGCTATGTTAACCCAGCCCCAGCAGGTAAGATAGATCAGAGCTCCTCGCTTGGCCTTTTGTTAGCCCTGACCATGCCTCTCTAACTTGCCATGCTTCTGTGAGGCTTTATGCTTTCATCCCTGGGCATCTGCCAGTAGTCTCAGCCCATGTGCCCTGTCATGCTTGCTTGTACTGGCATCTCTCACCAGACAGTGGGCAGGAGACTCAGTGGACCCAGACTATGTAACTGTTTTCCACGGGCCTAAGCATTAGCTATGCTTTCTGCCAAGCAGAGTACTGGCTTTCCAAAGCAGATTGTGGCTCTTGGGAGAACTGTAGCCCGAGTTTCCTTCTCAGGCATTGCAGTTTAGCTGATCACAAAGAGCATTAGATTCAAAGCTGAATTTTTGGGGAGGGCTTTGCCTCTCTGTCCAGTCACTTGTCTCAGATAATTTGGTTCTATGCCCAATGTAAGGTCTGCCAAAATGTAGTACAACTAATTTAAGCTTGTACCCTACTAGCTTACAAATAAATGAGATTCAGAGTATGGTTATTTCATTTGGCTTTGACAATTGCTGGAGGTCACCTCTAATCTAGTTTTCTAGCTGCAGGGATGGCTACCTCCCCAGCGTTGTACCACAGATTCTTGTTATTGTCCTGGACATGCACTCATGGTTCCTGTACCCTCATGGTAGCTTTCTCCCCTTCTAGTTCTTCTTCTGTCCCCCTAGTCTCTCTTCCTCCAACCAGGTCACTCCAAACCCTCCAACCTTTAATCCTTCCAGTAATTGTCTAAACCCAATTTCATTTAACCAACAGTTTTAAATCAAGGAACAAGGTTTTCACAACAAAGCTTATAAAATATGAAAAGTCCTGTAGGCCTAGAACTTCAGGTATAGAAATTAGCATTACAATTCACAGCGATAGACCAACCTTCAACATCAAGGTATTGTTATTCACTGATGATATGACTGTATACATAAGAAACTCCCAAATTCTACCAGAGACTCCCTACAGCTGAAAACAACTTCAGCAAAGTGGCAGGATATAAAATTAACTCATAGAAACCAATGGTTAAATAAAAAATAAAAGAAATAGGGGGAAAAACACCCTTCACAATAGTCACAAATAATAAAAAATTTGCTGTAACTCTGACCAAGCAAGTAAAATATCTGCATGATAAGAATCTCAAGTCTCTGAAGAAAGAAGTCAAAGAACTCAGAAGATGGAAAGATCTCCCATACTCATCGGTCAGTAGGATTAACATAGTGAAAATGACCAGAGGCCCAGAGAGCTAGGAGAATAAACCGAAATACGAAGCTGCAAGGGGTGGGGTTGAGGGAGGGGAAAATCTCTAGAGAGTCCCAGAGAGCTGGGATGGGAGGCTCCCAGGATTCAGTGCGGGTGATCTTAGCTGAAAAGCCCTTTACTGGCGATATAGAATCTGAAGAGATCACCTCCAATAGTCAGACAGGACCCCCAGTGGAGGAATGGGAGCACAAACCCACTAATAAAAAACATCTAACCCCAAATTGCTCCTGTCTAAAAGAAATACTAGGACAAAAATAGAGGAAAGACTGAGGGAATGGCAGACCAGAGACAAGCCCAACTTGGGATCCATAGGTGGGCACCAAATCCTGACATTATTACTGATGCTATGTTGAGCTTAGTTTGCCTCTCCTCTGAGAAGCTCTACAGGTAGCTGAGACAGATGCATATAGTCACAGACAAGCATTGGAGGGAGGTCAGGGGCCCCTCCCTGGAGAAGGATTGAAGGAAATGAAGAGGATGGCAACTGCATAGGAAGACCACAGTGCCAACTAACCTGGACCTCTGGGAGCTACCAGAGACTGAGCCACCAACCAAAACTCTTCCTCAGCCCCCAGCACATGTGTAGTATAGGGCTCCCCTGTCTATCCTCAATGGGAGAGGAGCACCTAATCCTGTAGAAACTTGATGCCCCAGGGTGGGGAAATACCAAGGGGACACCTATTCGTCTGCTCAGAGGCGAAGTGGAGAGGAAATGAGGGAAGAACTCTGCAAGGAAGTAAATAAATAAAATAATTCATAATTTAAAAAAGCTTAGCATATCAATTCTTTCTTTCATAGACAATGGCTTTGGTATTGTAAAATGCCATCAGTGAACAGAGTCACTCAGAATATCTTGCACACCATTTTCTAGGAATTTCACACTTTTCCATCTTATAGTTAATCACACAATCTATTTTTACTAGTTTTCAACCTAAATTGTGTTAGTGTGTTGGGGATGCAGCTTAGAGGCAGAGAATGTCCTTGCTTTTCACAAGGCCATGGTTTCGATCCTCAGCATTATACAAATACATTTATTTGTAACTGGTTCATAAAAATTTGGTCATATGAATGGGTGTGGTGGCTTGACCATGCTTTGCCCATGGGAAGTGGCACTATTAGGATGTATGCCATTACTGGAGGGAGTGTGTCAGTGTGGGAGTGGGCTTTGAGGTGCCTAAGCACAAGTTCTGCTTAGTGGGGAAGAGAGGTTCACTCCTCTCATCTATAAGAATAGGTGGCTTATTTCTTTTTAATTGCCTGTGTAATAAAATTGATTTTTAAAAAATCTTTGAACCAGACTTGCATACCTGGGACAGAAACCACGTATTGATGGTGTATAGTTTCCTCTTGCCAGCATTGGCTTTCAGTGCTAATGCTTTGTTGAGACACTTTGCATCTATAGTCATTACTGACTGGGATGCTTACCACTGTGGCTGTCCTGGCTGGCCAGCAAGCTCCAGGGATCCACTTGGCCATGCTGACTATTTACAAACATAATATCCTTTCTTCTTTCCCAATCTGTTTTCCTTCTATTTTACTCTCTTGACTTAATGCATTAGCTTAACTTCTGATATGTAGAAAAGGGACATGTTTACCGTGCTCCTGATCTTAGTGTGGCCCCAGCTTATTAAATTAATATTGTGGGTGCTTTGAGGAGGAGGTCAGGCTTTATTTTTAACCCAATCAGGGAATTGTCTTGGTGGGCTACACACTGTTGCTGGGACATGATATGTTAATATTGATCTAAAGTTCTCTTTCATTATAATGTTTTTGTAGGGAGCCATTCTGAGCTATATAATCACAAAGGATGTGGGGAGCAGGTGTGGCGGTAGTCCCAAGATGGCGCCCGGGACTGCAGCTAAGTCTCATGACTAGCACCTGACTTCCTCACACACCTGAAACTAGCCACGTCCATTGTGAGAGCTGCGCAGGTGCACCATGACGCAAGATCAGGCCATGTGACAAGGACCTATGAACTGAGATTACGCAGTCTGGACTGAGGAGGCGGAGTTGAGGGAGGATATAAGGGAGTGTGCTCAGGGGCTAGGAGAGAGAAGGAGGAAGGGAAGAAAAGAGAGATTGCTGCTTGTGTGCAGAAAGAAAGGTTCCTGAATAAACTGCTTTGAGAAGAACGCTGTGTCGTCGCTCTTTTCTGCGGGTAGGAGACAGAAGCGATAAGTGGTAGTCCATATGGGGACATTCGTTCAGAACTCATCACGGTCAGGGCAGCTAGCCAGTAAGTTTCCAGGTAAGTGGGATGAGAAAAGCTCTCGGATTGAGACTATAAGGTTCCTGGTTTGGGACAGGTCACAAAGCTCTCGGATTGAGATTATAAGGTTTCAGGGTGGCTAGCCAATAAGTTCCCAGATTTTGGGATGGGGGTTAAGTTCTCGGATTGAGACAATAATGTTCCTGGTTTTGGGACAAATTGCACCAAGCACCATGGGAAATTCTACATCAGGGCACACAGTTTGCCAAGCTCTCAAAGACTTACTGAAAGTAAAAGGAATTGGGCTGAAAAAGGAGACCCTGAAAAAATGTTTAAAAAAGCAGTGGAGCAGGTTGCTCCATGGTTTCCGGTGACAGGACATTTTACAATGCCCAGTTGGGAGAAATTAGGGAAAGATTTGAGGTTTGCCAAGGAGCAGGGGGTTTTACCAAAAGGAGTGCTGCCAGTGCGGAAATTAGTGAAAAATTGCACAGGTGTGGTGCGGAGCTCCAAAAGGGAAATGAGGCACTAAATCAGGTTAGGGAGGAACGTTCTCAAAAATCAGAGACCGAAGGAAATTCTAGCGAGGGGAAATGTCGGAAGATGATCTGGAAAGCATCGCCGACAGCTTAGAGAAAGTGAAACTAAAGGTAGAACCATCGGCTCGAGGGATGCCTCATCCGCCTCCGTATGCTCCGGGCAGGGCAGAGGGACGTAGCTTACACCCGGAAATCTGGAGAGGTTTTGCATTACTGCAGCCATTGTTACCCTTATAGCAGTTTCTGCCACAGCAGCCGTTGCTGCGGCCATATCCCTTACCTCCGTAGTACAGAGTGCGGCAGCTGTAAGTAATTTATCCGCAGGTGTTGCAGAAGCTTTAGATGTTCAGAGTAATATTAATAGTCAGTTGAAAGCGGGAATTTTGCTGCTGTATCAAAGGGTCGATTTGCTCCAGGAACAAGCAGATATTATGATGGAGTTAATGCAATTGGGTTGTGAGTGGAAATATTCAGGACTGTGTGTCACCTCCATACCATTTGTGAATGTCAGTCGTGCTGCTCAGATATCCCGTAATATATCTCAGTATCTTACAGGAATTTGGTTTCAACACTTTGATGGACTAGTCCAGGAATTGAGACAATCCATCATCCATATCAACTCCACTCAAGTGGATGGTCACCATGGAAGTGGTGGGAAAGGGGAAATCCTACCTCTCTGCTGGCTCCTATTGGAGAAATGCTTATTTCTGGTTCTGGGTTCCATAGGTAGGATATCTGGGTCCCTTCGGTGGGACACCATCTAGTTTTTCCCCTCTATGTCTATTGTCTGTCCTTGGTGCACCAAGCTGTCCATGTCTGTCAGTTTAGGTCTGTGGTTTTTGTTTCTCATTGCTTAAATGTTTTATGTTTCATGTTCAAAAGAGAAAATGGTAAAAACTTTATCTGCTGGTCATTCATGCCTTGATTTGGTTTTAACTCATTTCAAAAAAGGAACAAATGAATAAAAAGCAGTTTCAATAGGCCCTTGGAGCCCTGTACCTGTAGCTAGGAGCCTAGGTCAGCTGGAGAAGCCCAGGGACTGAGCGTCTCCATGAGCTGTTCTTAAAGGCACCAGCAGCTCCTCAGTTTCTATGGTACGGGAGCTGATGGCTGTTTCTCTTAGAAAAATCCCTGACTTATTATTAGACTTAGCAGGTGACAAGATGCTTCTCTTAAAATCACAGCTAGAAAAGTAAAAATGGTGTTTGGTCTAAATATTAAAAATATGTGTAGCCACTTCAATTTTGTTTCTGATTGGTTTTAAATGTATAAATATGCTCCACATGCCTTGGTCATGGATTATTGGCTTTTAAGTTATTGGAGATGGTTTAAAAAAATGTAACATTGGTAACAGAAAGTTGGCATAAAACTGGTAATTTGGATAGAGTCATTCTAGACAACATGTGGCATGAGCCAATCTAGGGAAACAGGTCTAAATTGGGATAATATTTTTATGGAACTCTTATCATAGAAACCTGGCTTCTAAAAGATTTTAAGGCAATGTCTCTTTGTTGAGGTATTGGAGACTGCACCATCATGTGTTCATATCTAGGAATTGGCAGTCAAACCTTGTAGCATGAAGGATAGACTCGGTGTCTATTTTGGATTTTGGAGACTAGATTGTTTGTTGGAGGTTGAGTTTTGCTTTCCAAAGTTGTGGTTTGCCCTGAAGTTATCTGTATTTTGATACTAATTCTACTGCCCCAAAGACAGCTGCCTAGTCACATACTCAGAACTCAGGTGACTTTCCAAAGCTGTGGTTGTGGTCTGGTGTTACAAGGAGAATTTAAGGATTATGATTAAGGATTGCCAGTGTTACATTAACTAACTTAAACTTATTTGTAATTAAGAAAAAATCAAACAGGTAGAGACTGTTACAGGATTTACGAAGGCTTTATGAGGTTTTAGAACTTTTGAGAGCATTACAGCCTGTTTGCGTACTCCAACTGCCATTTCAAGATAGATTTAGAGGATTGTTTTTATGCAGTTTGTTTACGTCCTGGCGATTGTGAGTTTTCATTTCGTGAGCTTGCTTATAATTTTACAGAGCCCATGAAGAGATATCATTAAAAATTTTACAAAAGAATGGCTAATAGCCTTGTATTATGTAATTTTGTTGCTTCTTCAATGTAAGAAGTTAGAACTTTGAATCTTTCAGTGTATGTGGAAATTATTACTACAAACCTTTGCTCTCAAAATGAGCTTTAATATTTGGGGAGTAGCTGTTGCTCCAGAAAAGAATTTTAAGCTTCTAAGGATATGTTAATTGGCTAAGTACCTCACCTTACCAGAGGACTTAAGCCTTTGTTTGTTATCCTCATTGGAGATAAAGTTTCAGTTGTGTTAATACAGAATTATAGGCTAGAGTCTTGAAAGTATTTTTAAATGGTAATGGAGTTGATAACACACCCTCATGAAAAGAGGAAGACTCCATTTGCTTACTCTCCACTCCCAGCCTCGCCCTGCCGGCTCACGGATTTCTAAGGCTGAATCTGGACCATATTTACATGATTTGACATTTCTAATTAATGTTTATGTTTAGGTAAATAAAGCTTGTGAGGGGCTGGAGAGATGGCTTAGTAGTTAAGAGCACTAAGTACTGTTCCTAAGTACTGTTCTTTTATAGGCCATTTAAGAACTCAAACTGGATTGCCTGGACCGTCTAGCAAGGGCAATGCCACAATAAATTTATTACCAGGCAGATTATAGGCCTTACATAAGAACAATTAGTCAAACAATCTCATTTTTTATATCATTAAAACAATAATGCTGGAGACAATAATTTGGTGTACAAGTCAAATTATAAATACAAGTGCTCAGTGTCCTCAATTTCTTCCTGTATCACATAATAGTGTTAATTCTTGAGGACTTTTCTTACTAAATAATACCTTAATAATATCTTAATAAGTAAAAAGGGGGAGTTATATTCCTGTGTGCTATACAATTATTTAATAATACTCTTTTTTTTCAATTTTATAATTTGGATGCCAAGGAACACTCTGAGTGTTTATGGCACCCTACAACTAGGCATACTTCTGCCTAGGTGAAATAGAAAGATCCACATATTGGCATGATCCTGTTCAGGTATTTTTATGGGGAAGAGGGCATGTTTGTGTTTTTCCCACAGGATGCTGCAGGAGTGTGCCAGCTGCCCGAGTGGCTGGTGAGACATGCTGATCCTAGGAGCATGAAGATTCAGCTCTTGTGCTTCAGGTCCCTAGAATCATTCCTGTGCCCTTGGAGAAAGATGGAGGATTCCCCCTCATCTTTAGTACAATTGGAAGGTCTCACTAAGAGCCCTCCACAGCTTCAAAGCTAACCAGCCTCTGGTTCCTAACAGCTGAAGCTTCCAGACTCACAGGTGAACAAGACGAGGTGACCACCACATATCGAGAAAGGCTCAACTTCCACAATCTCCTAAAGTAAAGCCATCTGGCCCCTACCCTTTCGTCCCTGGGCTTTTGGGAGGAATGGTAAAATGCCCCAAGGTAGCCATCTCAATGACGGGCAACTTCCTCTAGCCCCTGACCAACCTAAGACACGGGGCCTTGAGGATGACAAGGTAATCTTACGATGAGTAAGGCTGGGATTTGAGAGGTCGATCCTAAGACAGAGATGGCTACACCTCTTTTGGTCATTTGCTCCTCTGCCTAGTTTCTCCCTGGAAATCTTAATGGTCTTCTATAAAAGAAAAAAAAGGGGAGATTTCTTTTACTTTCAGTAAGTCTTTGAGAGCTTGGTGAACTGTCTGCCCTGATGTAGAATTTCCCATGGTGCTTGGTACAACTTGTCCCAAAACCAGGAACCTTATCGTCTCAATCTGAGAACTAAACCCTCCTCCCAAAACCTGGGAACTTATTGCAAGCAGCAATCTCTCTTTTCTTCCCTTCCTCCTTCCCTTCTCTCTCTCCCAGCCCCCGAGCACACTCCCTTATATCCTCCTTCAACTCTGCCTCCTCAGTCCAGACTGCGTAATCTCAGTTCATAGGTCCTTGTCACATGGCCTGATCTTGTGTCATGGTGTGCCTGCACAGCTCTCACAATGGACGTGGCTAGTTTCAGGTGTGTGAGGAAGTCATGTGTTTTGTCTTTTATCTCGATGTTCTGGTAACACAGACCTCATAAAATATGTTGAGAAGTATTCTCTCTTCTGAAAGATTATTATACAGGATTTTCATGGTATATTTCTTTAATGTTGGTAAAAATTATCTGTGGACCTGTCTGGGTTTACTGCTCTTGATTTTGGTGGGTTATTAACTCTTGACCCAATTTCTCTACTGCACACAAATCTACCCAGGCTGTCTGATTCTTTTAGTGTGGATTTTTAGCAGATTGTATTTTTCAAGGCATTGCTGTATTTCATTTATGCCTTCAAGCTTGAAAGTGTGAAAGTTTTCACCAAATTTCTTTGCTATGCTAATATTTGTGGGATCTAAGTCACTTCCTCTTTTTTCTTTTTAACATTACTAATTTATTCTCTATACCTTTTTTAAGTCTAGATAGAGGCTTATATACCCCTCCTCAATCAGCTTTGGATATTATTGGAATTTTTCCTACTCATTTTCTATTTTCAGTTTTGTTGATATCTCCTCCAATATTCGTTATTTTTTTCTTCTGTTCACTTTTTTTTTCTTTTTCTTTTTTTTCGGAGCTGGGGACAGAACCCAGGGCTTTGCGTTTGCTAGGCAAGTGCTCTACCACTGAGCTAAATCCCCAACCCCTTCTGTTCTGTTATGATTACTGCTTTTCTAGCTTCCTAAAATAGCAGCTCATGTAACTGATCTATTTTGTGTGTATTTGGTGTGTGTTTGAGTGTGTGCTGAAGTGTGAGAATGTACACATATATGCATGTTTTTGCACTTTTGTGTGAAGGTCAGAGGTTAACGTTTGGTGTCTTCCTCGGTGCCCCTCCACCTGTTTTTCCTTTGAGACAGTGTCCCTTGATGGACCTAAAGCTCATAGATATGGCAAGACTGGCTACCCGCAAGTTGGGTTTACAGATGTTTGCTACCACACCAGGCTTTATATGAGGGGATTTGGGCTCAACTCTTCATGTTCGTGCAGCACCTTATTGAACCATCTCCCCATCCCTTCATTTCAGATAATTTTTGCATCTGTGTATTTAATAATACAAAAGTTTACCTTAGATTCTTTTTCTTACTCAATTTCGCCTAAAATTTTTACTTTCTGAAAAGTACTTTTTCCTGAGTTTTCCTTTTAGATTTGTGTATTTAGAAATATATCCCTTAATGTCCAACTATTTAGGGGCTTTCCTGGGTTTTTCTCACTTGTTTGTGGGTTAATTTATTCAGAGCCAGAGACCAAACCTTGTTTGCCTCTTAGTTTTAAAATGTATTCATGTGTGCTTTAGGAACATGATGTGCCCATCTTGGTGACTATTCCACATAGGAATAAAACAATGTGTCTTGTCTTCCTAGATAAATAACTCTTTTTTTTTAAATTGATGTGGACCTCAGGTAAATAGCTTTTTAGAAGTTGATTTTGTCCTACTGACTGACATTGACAGGTGTTTGAATTCACCTTGATAATTTTTGCCAGCTGACTCTTCATTTCTTTTCTTTTTTTTCTTTTTTTCTTTTTTTTTTCAGAGCTGGGGACCAAACTCAGGACCTTGTGCTTGCTAGGCAAGCGCTCTATCACTGAGCTAAATCCCCAACCCCACTGACTCTCTTTCTAACAGATGTGTTGATCTCTACAACACTAAAAGGTAAGGTTTGCAATAACTTAGATAGTTATCAGTATTACTGTAAAAGAAATGACTGAAAACAGCTGTCAAGTAATGTAATGATGAGGTTGAGGAGGAGGATTTGATGGTCCTTTGATTGGGTCTCAGGGTCTCATCGGTAAACTTCACAGCTGTTTTCCACATCTCTTTTCTCACTCATAGCTGGATGAGTAGGTTATCTGAGGTACTTTCCCAAGTGGAAAACCTGAATAGCTGAGATTGGCATTTACCCCACTCAGAGTCACAAAGGCACCAATTCGAAGTAAAAGCCCAGTGGGTTCCACTCAGGTTGACTCGTTTCCTCTGAGAACACTGCATTCTGGTTTTTTCAAAATGGCAGATTTCCCTCCTCTTGCCAGTCCCTGTGGGAAGACATATTTTCTATGAGAACCTCCTCATACTCCTGGGGTGTGTGTGTGTGTGTGTGTGTGTGTGTGTGTGTGGGTGTGTGTGCGTGTGCGCGTGTGTGTTAAGATCCACCATAACTTGGTTCCAGGAGTCTTTGAATCAGATTTCTTTACTCTTAGACTCATGGGATTGATCAGTGATAATTGGCTGGTTTCAGGAGGGGTTCCTGCTTAAGAGAGCCTATTTTGGTAAGTCTCTGTTGACTCCTGTTTCTGGGACAGGAGTGTGTTGGTGACATCATTTTCTTTGTGGGTGTAAGAAAGGATGGTATTTTTGTTTATTTGTTTTTGTTTTTGCTTTTTTTTTTCAGTTACTGAGCTTTGATTTTTTAAACCATCTTTAGAGCAAAGCAATGACTTGCAAGTTTTTCATGTGTAAACATGAAAATGGAATTCCTTCTGCTTTTTTTCACTTGCTTTTTTGAAGTGCTGGGAATTGAACCTACCTAGGTGAATGCTTGTAGCTGAGCTTAAGCCCCAGCCCACTCTACTAATCGTTTAATTAGATTCTTTGTGCTATTGAGAACTCAGAACTTGTATATTCTGGGTGTATGATCAGATATTGCCCTTATAATTTCCAAGTATTTTCTCCCATTCAGTAGTTTTGTTTCACTTTTTTAATGTTTGAAAAACTTAATTTTACTGGAACATGGTCTATCTGTTTTATCTTTAGTTGCCCATAACTTTTGCATCTAAAACTCTTACCAAATCCAAGGCCATCAAAAAATATCCTGAGGGTTTCTTAAACCCTTTGTTTCCTCAATTTCAACATTTAGAGGCATCTTCAAAGTATGGTTTTATTAAATTATCACACCAAATCTATGTGATATTCTTGTCTCCCTTTATAGATAATCTAAGTTAAAAATAATAATTTTTCCCAACTCCACAAGGATTAAATTGATAGACCAGATATTTGAACTATTGCTTCCAAATTCTTGATATATATAACTGTGATGAAGAGAGTGTTCCAGACCAACCAATAATTCATCAGGTTTCCAGCAGTTCCCCAAGTCATAAATTATCCTCAAGAATCATCAGTCTCACACACTTCATTGTCATGAATAACTATGAAGTTTTGTGAATAAAAAGTATTAATTTGAATAGTACTCATGAGTATGAGCAAGGTTCAAACACTGAGCACATGGCAGCAGATAGTCCTAGGCAGTGTTCAAACAGAGTGTTGAAGGCTAGAAGAAAGACTGACCAGTTCTCAAGGGTTCTCTCATGATGATTCTTAAACTCTTATTCATTTAGGAGAAATGGAATACTTGCCTTTCCCTAAATTTTTTCTCAACTTTGAAAATCATCTCTAAGAGATTCTAAGAAGTAACTCTTGCATAGTAAAATTAATGCATTAATTAGATTCAGAACCAGATCTGTATTGCTCCTTCTGAAAAAAAAATCTTCACACCTCTGTCTACATCTGGTACTTCATAGACTGAAAAGGAAAGTGGTAAGAAAAACATCAATGGGTTTTATGACTAAGAGGCATCTAGGGAAGCATTTTAGGAGTGATTATGGGATGCATGAGTTTCATGCTTTTTTGCTACTGCAACACATTAGCAGAAACTCATTAACTTAAATCAGTACTCATACATGTTTTCATAGTTCAGGAGTTCAGAATTCCACAGTTTTCATGGGCCTTAAGTCAGTCTTTTTGGTAGGGCTAGCTCCATATTGTGATCCTGCATGAGTTTATGGTACTAGAGCAACATACAACATGCGCATTAGTTTAATAAAAAACAGATTCATTTCTCATCATTCCAAGAAAGTCTAAGATTAAAGGGTCAGTAGGATGGGTGTCTCTAAAGCCACTGCTTGAGATTATGACATTCCCTACACCAAGAAAAGTAGAAAACATCTTCACTTAGACAGTGTCAAGCTCAATTTTCCCTTTCTGGATGTGTTGATTTTCCAACTCGAGCCTTGTTTCTTTTCTTTAATGGTTCATTGACCTTCAAAAAGGGCTAGGGTCCATAGATGCCATTTAAAGCAATATTTAAACCACATTTTTTTTACTTTATTTTTGTTTTTAGTATACGTGTGTACACAAATGTAGGTGCTCATGGGGGCCAGAACAGGGTACATGATCACCAAAAGCTGGAGTTATATATGGAGTTATTTGCTGCTTGAGATGATGTTAGTGACTAAGTTTAGGTCCTTTGTAGGAGGTGCACATGTTAATTCATGTGCCATCTCTCCAGTCCCTAATCAACAATTTACATGTACTTTCCTTCCATAATGCTCCTTAAAGAAAGCATTTAAAGAATAATACAATACTCTCCATTAATGTGAAGCTTTACCACTATTCAATGAAGATTTGATATCATTGAACAAAAATCTTCCATAAATAGGACAATTCATAAAATTTAAGACTATACTCCCAGGTAACACTGATGAATTCTCACACCCATCATGTTCCACTGCGTTTTGGGCTATGAATAATCTTTTATCTAGTGTGGTCAAACTGCATAGAATATATACATTATTTACCTGGAGACCACCTTGATTACTATGTCAACTATGTTGATAACATGTATCCAAATAGTCCTTATTTTGCTTTAAAAGAAAACACAGTAGAGCAGTGGTTCTCCACTTGTGGGTCATGGATCCTTTGGGGGTTAAATAATCCTTACACAGGGATCACTTAACACCATTTGGAAAACACAGATATTTACATTACAGCTCATAGCAATAGCAAAATTACAGTTATGAAGTAGCAACAAAAATAATTTTATGATTAGGCATTACCACATGAGGAACTGTATTAAAGTGTCAGAGCAGTAGAAAGGTTGAAGACCACTGCTCCAGAACATTAGAAGATGATGCTGCCAATTTATATTTTCAAAAAGAAGCTATGAAGAGTTTTGAGTATCAGTTGATATCATCAAAAGAATAAACAATGTCACAGTAAGATATCTCAAGAGAGAGGTTATGCTCACATATGTATTTTATTGCAGTATATTATATTGCTCTGTGTTATTAATTGCTAATCTTTTAAGCATCTAATTTATAAGTTAAACTGTATCGTGGGTATTTTTTTTGTAAGAGATTCATAGTCTCTATAGGATGTGGTACTGCTGAAGTTTCAGCCACTCACTAAGGGTTTTGGAATGTGTCCTATATAGAAAAATAGGTTCACTTGTGCTTATAAAGGAGAAGTAGGCAGGATAACATCACATGGCATCTGTGGGAGTTAATATAGTGAATAAGCATAAGTCGTTGAAGACTGATTAAGGTTCAGGATCTGGGGAAATTGCAAAGAGAAGCTAAGTTTGCAAATATAATGAAAGGTTTGAATTAGGTAGTCCTAAATATGAAGATGTTACTGAGTTACCTGCTTAGGCCCACTGTAAACAAAAAATGTCCTTAAAACAAACAAACACAACAAACAAAACAAGCCAGAAGAGGGTGAGCAAGCTGCTAACCGCCCGAGGGATCCATTGTCTGCTCTTCTGGCCTCCATTGGGCCTACAAAAAAAGGCACATCCTGGTCTTATACACTAAAAACAACCAATTCAACACTGCCCACAGGAGGCTTGCCTCATGGGAAACATCCAGATTAGGCCTGCCTTCCCTGTACCTGCTTCACTAGGATCATCTAGGGAAAACCAGATGGTTAAAGTTCCATGTAAGAACACAAACAAGAGCGCAGGCAACATGACACCTTCAGAGCAAAGCTATCTCACTACAGGGAGCTCTGGATATTCTAACACAACTGAAGAAAAACTAAATGGCCTTCAATCCAAACTTATGAAGATGATAGATGCCTTTAAATAGGAAATCGATAAATCCCTCCCCAAAATACAGGAAAGTACAATCAAACAGGTAGAGGTCTTTAAAGAGGAAACAAATAAATTCCTTGAAGAAATAGAGGAAAGTACAATTAAACAGGTGAAGGAAAAAAATAAAATTGTCCAAGACCTGAAAATGGAAAGAGAAGCACTAAAGAAGACAATCTGAGGGAATCCTGGAAATGCAAAACCTAGAAAAGAGAAGAGGGACAGCGGATGAAAGCATCAGTACCAGAATGCAGGAGATGGATGAACAACTCTTAGAAGATAGGATACAAGAAATTATACATCAGTCAAAGAAAATGGGAAATCTAAAAAATTCCTGCCATAAAACATCCAGGAATCTTAGATACTATGAAAAGACCTAACCTAAGAATAATAGGAATAGAAAGTGAAGAGTCCCAGCTCCAAGGCCCAGAAAATATTCACAACAAGATCAGAGAAAAAAAACGTTCCCAACCTAAAGAAAGAGATGCCTATAAACATATAAGAAGCTTATAGAACACCAATTAGATTGGATCAGAAAATAAAATTCTCCCGCCACATAAGAATAAAAACACAAAATCCACAGGATAAAGAAAGTATATTAAAAGCTACAAGGGGTTGGGGATTTAGCTCAGTGGTAGAGCGCTTGCCCAGGAAGCACAAGGCCCTGGGTTTGGTCCCCAGCTCCGAAAAAAAAAAAGAACCAAAAAAACAAAAACAAACAAACAAACAAAAAAACCAAAAAAAAAAAAAAAAGCTACAAGGGAAAGAGGCCAAGTAACATACAAAGGGAGACTTATCAGAGTTATACCTGACTTTTCAACAGAGACTATAAAAGCTAGAAGGACCTGAACAGATATCTTATAGCCTCTAAGAAACTACAAGTGCCAACCTAGACTACAATACCCAGCAAAAATCTCAATCATCATAGATAAAAAAAAACAAAATATTTCAAAAAAAACAATTTAAACAATATTTAGTCACAAATTCAGACCTACAGAAAATATTTGAAGGAAATCTCCAAACCAAGGAGATTAACTACATGCAAGAAAACACAAGAAATAAATTATTCCACACCAGTGAAAACAAAATACAGAAAGCACACATAAACACACACACACACATACACACACACACACACACACACACACACACACACACACATAAATACTGCCACCACCAACATCAAAATAATAGGAACTAACAATTATTGGTCACTAATATCTCTCAACATAAACATACTCAATTCCCCAATTAAAAGACACAGGCTAACGGAGTGCATGAGTAAACTGAATCCACCATAGTGCTGTATGCAAAAAAACACACCACAGCAACAAAGCTAGATATTACCTCGGAAAAGGGGCTGGAAAAATGTTTTTGAAACAAACATACTCAAGAAGCAAGTGAGAGTTTCCATTCTAATATCTAATGAAATAGACTTTCAAACAAAATTAATCAAAAGAGACAGAGAAGGAAACTTCATACTCATCAAAGGAAAAAAATCCACCAAGATGATGTCTCAATTCTGAACATAGATGCCACAAACAGTAAAAGATTGCTAAAGCTTAAACTACACATTGAACCCCATACATTAATAGTGGAAGACTTCAACACCAAAGGACAGGTTATCTAGACAGAAGCTAAACAGAGAAATAATAAAACAAATTGAAGTTATGAATCAAATGAACCTAGGAAATATCTATAGAACCACTCACACAAATACAAAAGAATGTACTTTCTCCTCAGTTCCTCATGGAATGTTCTCAAAAACTGACCAGATAGAAACCAACATGACAGTCTCCAAGGTGGCTTCATCCAGCAGCAAATAGAAATAGATGAGGACCCACATCTAAACATTAGACAGAGCTCAAGAGTCTTGTGGAAGACTGGGCGATAGGGGTCAAAGACACTACAAGAAGACCTACAGAGACAACTAATATGGGCCCATGGGGGCTCACAGAGACTAGACTTCAGCCCCCTAAACATTTGTCACAAATGATACAGTTAGGGGTCTTCATGTGGGACCCCCTAACAAGTGGGGCTAGGGGACTGTCTTTGTCTCTGTTTTCTGCCAATGGATTTCTTTCAGCTAACTGGACTTCCAGGTTGGACCTCCGTGAGAGAGGATGCACTTAGTCTTTCTGGGACTACATGTTCCAGAGTTGGGTGGTACCAAGGGGCGTCCCCTTCTCTGAGGAGAAGAGAGGCAATTGAAGGAAGGATTTGTAAGGGTAGGACTGGGAGATGAGGAAAGAAAGGGGAGGCTGTGATTGGGATATAAAGTGAATAAAAATAAATTATTGAGAAAAATAAATCTTTCTTCAAAAGTTAAAAAAAACTAAAAACAAACAAATGACAGCCAGAAATTGGATGGAGAAAGAAATATTAGAGGGAGTTTGAAGGAGAATTTTATCCTCCATGCCCAAATTTGAAGGTGTAGGAAGAGGGAAGGAAATATGAATAGCCTCTAGAAGCTGAAAGAAAATGGAGTTTCCTTAAAGCCTTTGGAATTCCAAAGTCCAACATACATCTGGCCTTATGGGAAGTGTGTCAGTTTGTAATTTACAGAATTCCCAGATAATACAGTTGTGCTGCTCAAAGTCAAAGGTCAGTGGTAACTTGTTACAGTGAAGATAGCAAATAAGACAATATGAAAGACCCTGCTGAGGTCGAGACAAGATGAATTATGAGAAAGCAAGCATGATGAGAAGCGTAAATAGAGAATCAAACGCTGAGTGCTCCTAAGACTTTGAATATCTCACAGTTCTGTCTAGGCTTGCAAAGATCTCATGGGCACAGGTCTGAGCTTCAAACCTAAGACTATTTCTTGAATATCTATATTGTCCTCTAGCGATGGTTGTCTCTGAGACTATCTGCTGACCTCGGTCTAAACCAAGAAGGTTCTAGACTCTGCACAATCTAATCTTGGCTTAGAATGCTTTCAGCCTTTGAGACTTGCTGCTGAACAAGCTCTTCCTTTCTTGTTTCTTCTAAGCTCTGGCTAGCTGGTTCAACTCAGCTGTTTTGGCTCAAACTTTTCTCCAAGTTGACTGATTCGGACTGGCTTCTTTCCAGTTTTCATTGAATAGCCCTGTTTGGCCTCAATCTATCTGTAGCAATCCATTCTAATCTCCTGGCTCCTTCTCATTCTCTAGCTCATTCTGTTTTCACCTGTGTCTAGCTTGTTCTCTCTCTGCAACTACCCAGCAAAACCACATCCTTTCTAATTCCATATGTTTCACTTCCAGTCAACTGGTTGCTTGCTCTGCCTCTAGACTGATCCTTGACTTTACTTAGCTCTTGTTTACAGAAAGTTCTTGAGTTAAATGTGTATGCTAAGTCTGAGCCACATTACAACAAGATTTGTCCAGTTCACAGACTTGGGGTTCACAATGTGATCAATTATCCTACAACACTTCCCACACTCATGCACTCCTATATACTCAAACACACATACACACACATACACACACACACATACACACACATACACACATAGGTACTTTCACACAAATAAACTTGTGCTCACAAACTCACATTCTCTCTCTCTCTCTCTCTCTCACACACACACACACACACACACACAAAGCAATCAATCACACACCCTCACAAACACATACTCACATCCACACACATACTCACATATAATCACACACTGTCACACACATATACTTACACACACACACACTCACCCACACAGATACACACTCATACACACTCACACATACACATTCACACGCTCAAACTCACACACACACTTTACACTCATACACTCATAAACACTCACCCACCCACTCACACATACACACACTCACACTCACACATTTATAAAATATGAACTACTCCTGGAATACTGATCCCAGAGGGAAGTCAATTGTCTTACTGGTTGCCACATTTGAAAACAGACTCTCATTCCTCCACCACCCACAAATGGATCTCTCAGCTTTCCAATATTTCTCAGGAATATCTGGGGTCACTGGCATTGTCTCTGTGATGATTTTGTTTTTGTTGTTGTTGCTATTCTTTCTTTAAATTTAATTTTAACAAAATTTTAGAATTTCATACCTTAGTGCTGTATTTAGACTATTTCCATTCCTTTGTCTCCCCTTGCCAACTCTTCCTGAATCTCCCGAACTTTCGCTCAAAGTTCTAACCTCTTCTTTTGCTTTTATTGTTACACATAGATTTGTGTGTGTGCGTATGTGTGGATGAGTATGTTGGGAGTGTGTGCTCGCATGTGTGTGTGAATGTGTGTGTAGTGGGTGTTTGTGTGCATATGTGTGCATTTGCATATGTTTGTTGACTGTGTGTGTGTAGCCTGCTGAGTCTTTTTAATGTTGCTCCTGTGTATATGTGTTTACGCCTAACCACTTAGGCTTACCCTGGAGACAACTGATTCTTCTTTCGGCAACCTTTAATTGCCAATAGTACTTCATTTACGGTTGGAGCCTTTTGTGTCACACACACACACACACACACACACACACTCTTACACTGGCATTCAGTGTGTTCACACACACACACACACATTGGCATGGCAATGTGTTCACACATACACACAAACTTAAATTGGTATAGTAATGTGTTTCACTACATACACACAATGGCATAGCAGTGTATTCTCACACACACACACACACACACACACACACACACACATACACACACACTCACATTGGCATGGTAGTTCATGTGTTCCGCCCCACACATACTCACACTGGCATAGCAGTGAAGTCTTTATGCAAGTCTTGTTCAGGTAACCATATTATGATTTCATGGGTGAAGCTTCTCTGGCAAGTATGGAGGATACTAAACAGCCGATTTCTGAGTCCTCCGGCTCTCACAGTTTTCTTTTTCCCCCCGAGCTTTAGGTATACCAGTTGGTTGTATCTGTTGTGGTTGGGAACCCTCTCATCCGTGGTTCTATGCATTTTGATTTGCTGTGGGTTTCTGCAATGAACTTCATCTGCTAGAAAAAACAAATCAAACCCAAACCAGCCAAACAACCAAACACAACACAACAAAAGCGAAAGGCAAGCTTCTTAGAAATCTTAGGAGTGAGAGATACACAAGCCTGCGAGTATAAGAATACGTATTTCAAACGCAGTTAGGAATTATAATAGTTTAAGAAAATGGGTTATCCTTGAGTATTAATGACCTTACCAGTTGTTGGCGAGGTTTACATCAGATATCATGAATTCCCTCTTCTTGAACAAGCCTTATGTCCAATAAGATAGCTACTGGTCACCTCCAAGATGAGTCCCTATTGCACCGTAGGGGTAAATATTAAAAAAGATATACCAACCTACGCTATTGCTGGCACCATCGGACCACATGGCATCTGTGGGGTATTTTCATCTTAACAAAGCATCTCAACCCAACTCATTGAGTTTCCAACTTCTATCCCAAGCTGTCACTGGTACTCTCTGGGCCCTAAAACGGCCGCCCTCTTGTGACTCTCTGCTGTGAACTCTGTTCACAGTCCCAGCATCCACCCCCTGTGGTTATAGTCACCGTTCCCAGTAACCCATTAAAATCAAAACTCAATAAGTTTGTAATTTATCAATCAGATTTATATCAGTAAATCTTCACCCCACAAAATGTCCACACAATAAACTCTGAACCAATTAATATTAATATAAGCTGCCCACCTAGATAAGACAAATTGTCCTATAAAAATCTATCCCTTATGGAATATTCATAACGACCTGTGGCCCTCTATGGCCATACATATCTGGGTCTTCCTCCTATTCCTCCATCTTCGTCCTCTTCCTTCTTTCTTCTCTCTCCTCTCTTCAAACCTCTGTGCTCACCTTAATTTCTTCCACTGCCCAATCACAGGCTTTGGCTTATCTTGTGCCTACCTTCACCTGCATATAGACAACAATCCACATTGCACCATTAGGGACATGGTGCCCTCCGAGTCCATGCTGTGGTTGATAGGCTTTGCAGCTTGGTAGAACTAGTGCTTTTGGTTCTTTGTTGGAAGTTTTCATTGCACATCCCAATACCAAGGGAGTTAGTTCTCAAGGGGAAGGCTTCTGGGTCACTTACAGCTTGATCCATCCAAATGCTGTATACAAAATATATGGTATCCTAAGCAATAGGGTCTTACCATCATGTTCTGGGAGGCAAGCAAGGACAGTGGATATATTGTTTTAGGAGTCTCTTGGACTGCCCTGATTAATAAGGGCCATTTCTTATGCCTGGCCTCTGGGTTTTTGTTAGTTTGTGGGCCTTAGGACTTCATTTCCCCTTCCTCAGTTTTCCCAATTCTCCTGTGTTCTACTATCTCTACTGTGGCTTCTTTTTGCACCCCCAACCCTCCATGCCTTGAGTTTTTTGTACTGCCCTATCTCTGTTCCTACTCTAGGTTATATACTCCTATCTAAAGATTTAGAACTAAGACATACAAGAGAGAATTTGTAGTCTATTGTGCTTTGTTTTTTTTTTCCTTAAGAATATGTGGTCAAGTTATCTTCATGATAAAGCCTTCAGTGATTTCTCTAGGATTAATATGAAAAATTCCCAATTCATAGGTGATTTTCAAAGGGCTTTGAAGTCTACTTCCAATCACTTTCCTTCCTAGTTCGAGATGTCATATCAACCTGCTGAGCTTTTCACTCTAGCCCACCAGGACTAGTCCAGAATCCCTAACCACAAACTGCACTTACTGCCCATAAGAGTGCATTCTGCCTTTGCCTCCCTTGTTCCTGTGTCCCTTCTGCCCCTGCCATCATCTAGCATCATCATAAGTCAGGGTTTTACTCATCCAAGGTTGCCCGAATAGGCCCTCAGCAAGGCATAGCCTCTTCTGAGTTCACAGAACACATCACAGAGCTCATCTGTGCCCATATCGCTTTTCTAATCTTTGGGAAAAAATAGCTGATAGAAGCAAGAAATCAAGGAATGCTTTTGGTTCCCTTTTGGAAGATAGAGCCCACCATTGTGTAGGTGGTTTGGTGTTGTGTCTTGGCAAATAATAGTGGGATCTTCTGATTGCTTAACTTCATGGATAGCCAATTAACAGAGAGCTCAAGCTGTCAGAATGAGAGTTAATTATAACTTTCAAAGCTCACCACTTCTACTATGTGGGTTACATGTCTCCAAAATTCCTCGACTTGCCAAGACAATGTAACGAGGTGGGGACTCAATACTTAAACATATGTTCCTGTTGGGGACACGTCACATCCAAACTGAAAGTGCCACCTTCTGGAGTTGTGACTCTTATATATGTCTTAGCACTCTCATGTATGTATTTCTTCTTGTTCATGGAAGGCCACCATGTTAAACCATGTGTATTAAACCAGCGGGATTAACTTGTTAGTCTACATGGAGATCTTTGCCACATGGGAGGTACAGTGAAATGGGTGGCCTACATTCAACTCTCTAAACTCCTGGAGAAGCAGATCTAGAATTCCAGGCACTTAGAGGGCTGAGGCAGGAGAATGACAGGTTCAAGGTCTGCTTAGGGAATTTAGGCCATTTCAAGAGAGAAGTTATAAGAAAGTTTAGGATGCAGTTTAATGAAAGTGCTTGCCTAGCATGTGCAAGGCCTTGGGTTCCATCCACCAGCAACAACAGTCAGTCTCTCTCTCTCTCTCTCTCTCTCTCTCTCTCTTTCTCTCTCTCTCTCTCTCTCTCTCTCTCTCTCTCTTTCTCTCTCTCTCTCTCTCTCTCTCTCTCTCACACACACACACACACACACACACACAAAGCCTCATGACAAATGACAGGCAGGTCCTTTCCTCAACCCCTAATATTTGAGATATTCATCCCAATATACCTATACAAAGATCAGAAGTTGGGATAATTTGGAAAAAAAAGAAAATTGCCTTTCTAAATCTGTACTGAACGAGTCTTGTTGGAATCATATAAGTTAAAGAGAATCTTGCAATCCCTGAATGTCGAAAAGCAAGCAGTAATGTGCAGACTGAAACACACACAGCCAGTGGTATTTGGATTGATATATTAATGAGAAGGAAAATGTCTTTCCAATGAGTTCCATGGGATCAAGAATTTTGTTGCTTTTCTGTGATGCCTTGAAGTGCTTGAATAAAAGAACAAAATAAAAGAAACAAATACAGCCAAAATGATGTCTCTAATACAAAAAAGAATAATAGTAAACATAATGGTTTTGAAGAGGAAATTTCTTCCTCAATCATCTTGGTAACCATCAGGAAGAACTAACAGAAGATGAGTGTTCCCTTGGTGATAGTCCATTATGCAAATTTCTCTTGGTCTGGACTGTAGGGCTCTGTAGTGATTTCCACTAATATGAACTCCTCTCTGCTTCTCATACTGGCCTAACTATGGAGCAGTGGTTATAGCCACAGAGAGAGATTGATGTTTTACCTTCATGCAGAACAAGGAGAGTAGAAACCTCTTCCTGAATCTCTTAGTCAATTCCCTTTAACTGTAAGTAATACTTAAGGCACCATGGGTTTCATTTGAGGGTGGTATAATCTGATCCCTTTTGTTGGCATATTAGAACTTTAATTTTTGTTGTTGCATGTTTTCCTGGTGGTTCCAGGGCTTGAGCTCAGGACCTTAAATATGTGAAGCAAGTCCTCTACAGTCTTTCATATTCCCAGCATACTCAAGGTGTTGATGTGTGATGATTAGCCAGTTTGAAGGAAGCCCTCATCCAAGCGTGCAGTCAGTCAGTCAGGGCATACTTGTTGAGTAATAGCACATAGCTCTCCAAAGCCTTCAAGTCTCCAGGGGTCAGATATAGAGGCAAGTTAAGGGAATATCAAGCCAACAGGACAGTGTGATAACGTATGTGATACAGAAGGATAAATGAGCGCAATGTGATGAAACATTTGTTTTATCTGAGCTTCCCCGCCCCCTCCCAAATGTAGTTCAATCCTGAAGCTGTGTGTGCTGCTGTTATTTTCCATGGCTTCTACCCAGCTTGGTATGCGATCTGGATTCAGCCATCCTGTGACTCAGCAGTGATTACTGTCAAGCAGCAGGCTTTGCCAGCAAATTACTATTCACCGGAAACTACACTCAATAAACAGATCATTTTGGAGATATTCTTTTGGTTGAAAATATGACTTTAAAAGATTTACCAGTTGCCTATTTTCCTCAGAAAAAATAACAAATCAGTGGAAATGAAATTATGCTCGTGCCCAGTAATTATCACTGCAAACACACACGTATTTAAATATCTGATATTTGACGCTTGGTGTCAGCAATGACAGTACATACATGTCATCCCCACCCTTGGATGGCAGAAGACAGAGCGCTCGTGAGTTTAAGGCTAGCCTGTACAACATAGCAAGACCCTATCTAAAAACACCAAGTAAATAAGTGTACAAAACAAGAAACAATATGATGTGTTGATGGGAACAGTTTAGTGGCCTTTCTGAGGTTCGCTGCACATCGTGAATTGTATTATATGTGCAACTCTCAACCTAATCTGAGAGACTTCTGATAACATGTTTTGGATCGAATTTTATGTGGCAACATCTGTTCCCTGTGTGAAAATGCGTTAGCTGGATTTGTTTAGTTATTTCGATGCCTCCGGTCAATCTTTTTCTTCGAAGTTATCTATGCTTGCATGCAAATTCTCACAAGAGCTCAAACTGATACAATAGCATCTTGTCGACACAGGGCACACATACCTAAAACCTGCTATTGTTTAGCTCACCGCATGACGCCTTTCTGCAGACCCATTATACCCAATCTCAAATCTGGTTCACATAAACTTACCTTTCTTAAGCTGTCAGTCACAGGCAGGATCTCTGTGAATTAATCAGTTGCCCCTGGCAACACGCAAGTGCCACATATTTCGAGGAAATCAGCATGGCTCTTTGAAGTAAATGGGTAATTTTCCATTCTCTTTTAGAATACTTCGTGCCAGCAGAAGAATCCAGCCTCTGTGACAACCATAGAAATGTGCTGTTCTTTAATCGCAGGCTGACTCAGTTGTGGTGAACACCAGAGGAACACGGCTTTTGTGTTATAGTTCTTCTGTGTCTTTGAGTGGGCCAACAACGTGGGGAGGGGCAAGTGGCAATCTGCAGTCAGGGGGCGCTGTGCATGTAGCCCTTGGAGGAAGGACAGCTGTAAGTGACCCCTTTTCTTGCAGAAAGCCATATTACTTCTGTTTGGAGAGAATATAGCAATTACTTGAAATTACTGCTGAAAACATCGTCTGTGACTTCCTCTTTTTCCTCTTTTAAAACTGAAGGTCATCTAAGAGCTAGTACCACCTAGAAATGGATTTCCACAATGGCTTTTTGTCTAGCACACTTGTCCCCAGCCTGCAACCTGGATCTCACAGTCTGCACAGTGATGCGTGCATGTGTGCACATACAGGGGCAGAGGACAACCTCAGATATCATCTACCCACTGGATTTTGTTGTTTGGAGACAGAGATCCTTACTAACCAAGAACTCCCCAACTAGAGTTAGCTGGCCAAGTATCCACAGTGATTTCTACCAGCTTTGCACCCCCAGTTCTGAGACAATAAGAACAAGCCACCATTCTTGGGCTTTTGGCATGGGGCATAAGGGCTTAGCCCACTGAGGTCATTCTAGCCCTGCGGTATGAGTCTTTGTGTATCTCGGTCATTCTCTCACCCCATCTGCCATTTTGCAGGCAACAAATCTTGGTTTCTAGGACCAACCTTTGTTCTTACAAGGCTCATGCCTTCTAATTACAAATCTCATTTGAAGTGGGACTAAATATTCCTCCTATAAACTTTCATTCCAATGTTCGTGCACAGAAACATATTGCAGTGTGATCACAACCTTCGAAGTCTGTGTCTCTTAAATGGCCTATGCTGATATTTCTTTCTCTTGCTTCTTCGTCCTTGAGAAGCATGAAGACTTGTGTAGCCTGACATTTTTCTTTCCCTCCAAGTCTACATGTTCCAGTCATATTCCCTTCCCCCTCTGCCTCAACACTTGCCGTGGGTGCCCAAGTACGACTGCCTCTTCTACTGCTCACACCTAACCAGTTTGTCCTACATAATGCCAGCATGACAGAGTTTATGCTCTAAGATTTATAAAGGGCTCTCTAAATCCCAAATTCATGTCCACAGATCTTTAAGGGTTTGCTGATACATTTTTAGGGCCACAGACATTTTTTTGTTTTTTCCTCTTGATGAAAAGGTACAACATTGATTCCTGCATTGAATGATCGGTATGGTAGTGACATCATTTGAGTAGGTGGCTTAAAGACTCACATTTTATTACTGTGTTTATCTTTCTCCTACAGGGTCAATTCAATAATGCATTTATTCCCTTAAATCTGGGGTTAGAGTGATAAAGGTGCCTGAGAGTGTGGAAAAGGTTGTTTTGACAAGAAATGGTCATGTTTAAGAATCGAGCCATATCTTTATGAGTTCTACGAGGATGGTTACAGTCATGCTCTCCAGTGGGTTTTGATTTTGTCTTTATTTTCTGTTTGTTTTCTTCTAACAGTCTCCAGCACTCAAATCCTCTCTCCACCGAGTGTTAATTATATTTGCCTCCCCATGCAACATGGGCCAATGTGCCAAATCCTGTAAGTTGTCCTTTGATTTTCTGACAGCTTAGTGAGGGTGGATTCTGTCAAAAGCACAGTGATTGATGCTCAAGGACTTCGTGCTTTATTAAAGGCTTCCCTGCTGCTGCTCCCCATACTTCCTCCCACTCTCCTTATCTGTTCTCCAAGTCTGGTGACTAAGTTTTTCGAATTATAAGGTACACTTTTCAGAACATTCACCCTCCCCCATTTTCTGGCTTCTACTGGCTGTGTCTCAGCTGCAGATCATCAGTGACTTCTTCCGATTTTCTTCTGGCGAGGAAGTGCCTGATGTAGCCATTGTTTCTTCCTAAGAGCCCCTGAGCACTTCAAGTTGAGGAGAAGGAGGAGGTTGGAAGTAAGTTCTGGTCTGAGGAGGGAGTAGGATTTGAATAGATTTATTCATTCTTCTGGAATATTTTGGAATATTTAAGAATGTCCTCATTTTTTTTAGTCCTTGTTTTCTTTTTCTTTTTCTTTTTCTTTTTTTTTTTTTTTGTTCTTTTTTTCGGAGCTGGGGACCGAACCCAGGGCCTTGCGCTTCCTAGGCAAGCGCTCTACCACTGAGCTAAATCCCCAGCCCCTAGTCCTTGTTTTCTTACTTCATCTCTTTGCCTACCTTTGTATTCTCCCTCATTGTCTCTATCTGCCACACAGTAAATCTGCCCTCTCCTCATACACAGACATGCATAGACTCACATTAGTGCTTTTTTTTTATTCATTTATTATATATGAGTACACTGTAGCTGTCTTCAGACACACCAGAAGAGGGCATCGGATCTCTTTACAGATGGTTGTGAGCCACCATGTGGTTGCTGGGAATTGAACTCAGGACCTCTGGAAGAGCAGTCGGGTGCTCTTAACTGCTGAGCCACCTCTCCAGCCCCCACATTAGTGCTTTTTAAAGTATGATTGCCTGTAGCCCAAACTGGCCTTGAACTCACTCCACAGCTAAGGAGGATCTTGAACTTCTGATCCTCCTGATTCAGTCTCTCAGATACTAGGATTGCAGACCACAACCTGTTTATCTGTTGCTTGGGATTGAACCCAGAGCTGTGTTCGTGGTAGGTAAGTCCCCATACCAATTGGGCTGCTCCCTGTCTGTCATGACATTACTTTTTGACAGGCTTGTTCCTGTCTTAAGTGATAATACCAGAAAGAAACAAGTCATCTCTGTTGGCTTTTGCACACTGCATTTGCTGATGGATTGAAGAAACTTAGCCCCACAATTCAGTGGAAGGGGAGTTTCCTGGTGCCTTTTTTATGAATGATCTTCAGAGTTCCTAAAACTCTAACACATTTTGGTTGACCATGCAGGAATTTTTAGACCAGAAATACTATCTGAACTGATTTTAGTCCAAATGCAAAGTAGTTGGAGCTTCTGTTGGCTTCAACCTCAATGCCCAGCCCAGCACTGATCAACTAATAGTAGTGAAGGGGGCATCTCTCATTATTGTAGCCATTTCCTCTTGTGCCATAAGAAAGGACAAATAGATGTAGGAAGAAAAAGCCATAGAACAGGCAGGTCACCTTAGCATCCACTTAATCTATAGTGAAATAGATGACAGTCTCACCAATCATGTCTGAGTTCCATTACTGTTCCCACTTGACAATCAGAGAAGGCTCCTGGACACATGGTCACACTGACACAAATGATTGGTCTCATCAAATTGGGACAAATTCTTACTTCCACCGTGGTATGAGATGCACAATGTTAGATGGATACATCAGAAAATAGAGAAATTTCCATCCAATTTGTTATTGAACACTGAACATCACTAAAAGTCATTCATTTATGGTTGCTTAGATTTCTAAACCTAAATAATATATTTAAGTGATAAGAGCCTCAGACGTGAAACTCTTTTTCCAGCTTTCATGAGAGTCCAGCTGCCTTTGCTGTCCCAGTTGGCTCCATTATATCTTATGTACAAATGTTGCATTCTGGGACATACTTGCCCTCTTTCCATCTTTCTTTTTTTTAATTGTTTTATTTATTTACATTCCAACCATTGTTCCCATCCCCCTCCCACAGTTCCTCATTCTATTCCCCCTTCCTCTTGCCTCTAAGAGGGTGCTTCCTCCCCACTGGGCATCCCCATTTCCTGGGGCCTAAAGTCTCTCAAGGCACATCTTCTTCCACTGAGGCCAGACTAGGAAGTCCTCTGCTATATATGTGCCAGGAAACTTGGACCAGCCCATGATTGTTGGTGGCTCAGTTACTGGCAACTCCCAGGTTTCTGGGTTACTTGAGACTACTTGTCTTCCTATGGGGTCATCCTCCCTTTTAGCTTCTTCAATCCTTCCCTTAATTCCTCCATAGGGGTCCCCAACTTCAGTCTAATGGTTGAGTATAAGTATCTGTGTCAGTCTCAGTCAGCTACTGGTAGGGCCTCTCAGAAGACAGCTATGCTAGGCTCCTGTCTGTAAGTACACCATAGCATCAGTAATAGTGTCAGGCCTTTGTGCCCCCATCCCATGAGATGAATCCCAAGTTGGGTAGGTCACTGGACAACCTTTCCTTCATTCTTTTCTCTTTTTTGACCCTGCGGTTCTTTTAGGCAGGAACAATTCTGAGTCAGAAATTTTGACTGTGGGTTGGTTCCTCCTCTTGAGGCCCTGTCTATCTACTGGAGGTGGACTCTTTGAATTCCCTCTCCCCACTGTTGGGTACTTTGGTTAGGGTCACCCCATTGAGTCCTGAGAGTGTCTCACCTCCCAGGTCTCTCGGACTTTCTAGAAGGACCCCCCCACTCCCCACCCACAAAGCCTGCATATTCCCACTCATTCTCCTGATCCTCTGGGCAAATGGATGGAAATAGGAAAAAATCATCCTGAGTGAGGTAACCCAGACCAAAAAGACAAGCATGGTATGGACTCAGTGGTAAGTGGATATTAGCCAAAAACTACAGAATACCCAGGATACAACCCACAGACCTTAAGAAATTTGACAAGCAGGAAGGCCCAAGTAAGAATGCTTCAATCCCACTTGGAAGGGGGAACAAAGTAATCAGGGGAGGATAGAAGGGAGGAACATAGGTGGCAGAGGGGAGGGGATGGAGAAAGGGGGAACAAGATCAAGTAAGGGGGTGGGGCACAGGAGAGAAGCCCAGAGGGCCAGAGAATGAATGGAAATATGCAGACTTCTTCCAGCTTTCTTAGTAGTTCTACTACCTGTGAATGTCCTATTGCTTCACAGGGTCTCTTAGTACTCCTCCCAACTTTGACTCCTGCCTTATTCTCCTCATAGTCTCTTTAATTTGTCTACTAAACCAACCTCTTCTTGCCAACCCTTTCATACACATTTCATTCAGCCCCTGCTTTTGTATGCTTCACTGGGTGTATACTGATGTATGATTTATATACTTCATGACTCTGGACCAGTTTCCCAATCTTGATATCACTGCGTAGCTTTTGTTCTCCCTTCATTCCATCCTCTACAAGACACATCCAAAAAATAAAACCCAGAAAACGAAAAACGAAAAACGAAAAACGAAAAACAAACACATACATGTTGGCTTGAATACTGGACTCTCATTCTCCCACTGTCATATATGGTGAGTTATACTTTACTATTTTTTCAGATTTCTTACCTTCCTTACCTTTAGCAAGTACCCTTATTCCAAGTAGCAGAAGGAAGCCTGGAGATTTGTGTATGTGATATTCTTTTTAAAAAAAAACACTATATATATATATATATATATATATATATATATATATATCATATAGTTTTCTGCCTGCGTGTATGTGCCTGCAGGCCAGAAAAGAGCACCAGACCTGATTATAGATGGTTGTGAGCCACCATGTGGTTGCTGGAAATTGAACTCAGGACCTCTGGAAGAGCAGACAGTGCTCTTAACCACTGAGCCATCTCTCCAGCCCTGTATGTGATATTCTGACGTAAAATCTGTTAGCCTAATATACTATAGCAAACTCAGAAGAGAAAGGACGACTATCTGTCATCTGAAATCATATCTCAACATTCTTGGGAATCTGGATTCCATCATCTTTCCTGATTTCATATAGGTATCATAGTTTAGAAATAGTTTGAGCCACCGAACCACCAAAATTATACAATATAGCTAGCTGCCTTTCATAGAGCCATTACAGATTTTCAGAGGAAAATAGAAGGACCTAAATAATGAACCCACCGTGGTTCTTGATTCTTAATAGAAATATGTATTGATAAATAGTTGATAAAGCAAATAAATGAATATATTTAATATATTAACAGGGCAATTTAATACTACTGAAAACCAGGTTTTTATTTATAAGTGATAGGTGACAAATTCTCCTAAATATTTTATTTGTCAACTAATACAAGTATAGAGATACAAATATAATATGTAATGTGACTTGTTCCTAGTTGTGGGTGCTTTTAAAGCATTCATTCTTAGAATAGACAAAGAATACCAGATATAAAGAGATGTACAGGGGTTTAATAATGTCAACGATTCCTTACAATGAGCAGCTTTCTTTAAAATGTTTGCCAATATAATAGCAAGGATCTTTTAAAAATCTACATCATAGTGTGGTGCTCCTTTCCTTAAAACCCCCACATGTTCCCATCTTAATCCAATGCAAGTCTAACCATTCTGTTGAATACCCAGTTGGATTTCTAAAACCACAGCTCTGTCTTCCTCAGCCCTTGTGAGCCCACCAAACTTTCTCCTTGTAAGGGCTCTGCACGACTTCATTTGCCCTGAAAGCTCACTCACTCTCAGGGAGCCAGGGAGCTCAGCCCCTCACTCCCCTTTGCCAAACAATACGTTCTTTATGCATTAGAGATAGCACTAAGGCTACCTAACAGAAGGTAAGGGCTGGCAGACAAGCAGGGCTGGGAACCTCTCAGGACAGAGAGAAACACTGTCTTGAAATGGCTGCAGTCTCTGCTTCTGCTTCCCCTTTTTTCATTCCTTAGTCTATAATCCACCGTGAGTCCATAACCCATTTGCTCCAACTGAAATCTAAGACCACTGCGTAATAGGACTATGTTTCCATGTTCCATTTTCAAACCTACCTTCTCACTCTATCTCCACCCTTCCATCCTAGCCTCGTTTTCTTCAGAGCGACTGAGATTTCGGAAGGTATCACATCTGTGCGTGGTAAATATTTGCTGGATTTTTTTTTCTCCCACGGGCTGTTTGAATTTTAAAGATTATTTTACTTGTTGATAAAACCAAATGTTGGATCTGAGATTGCAGAGAGGAACTCTTCATGCCTGAGGAGAATCCTTTTAGGATGAGGGCCTCCTCAGGATACAGATGCAGAAAATGGATAGTTTCCAGATGAGGGCCACTCAAGTGCTGATGTGAGGAATGTTCTTAAAAATGCTATTAAAGGCAATCTGTTAGTATATTAAGGTTAGTTGAGCATTTTATTTTATATATACCTGTATGTGTGTCCCAAGGTACATACATATGTGGAAGTCAGAAAGTACCCTGTGGGAGTTAGTTCTCTCCTTTTACATATGGGGATTGGGGATTGAACTCAGGTTGATGGTAATACATTACCCACCGAGCCATCACCTCTGTCCTATTTTGATATTTTAATGCTAATTATGTAACAGATAATACTATTTAACTTCTCATTTTACATATGTACTTTTTCAAATATCATTTCTTGGTAAAGTAAGTAAATTGGAACACAGCTCTTACCTGAAACCTCATTAGTTTTCAAGTGTAGGGTTTGATGATCGTGTCTGGAGGCTATGCTCTGTTTTGAAAGGGAGCGTTTTGCCAGAGTAATATGCCAGGTGGTTTCTGTCATATGGAAATCCAGCCATTTCTCTGCTAAGAACTTTCAGTAACAATTAAGGGAGGGCAAGTGGTCAGGAATGAACTCCGAGCTCTGGTTCCTGGGCCAAAACTCTTTCCAGGAGAGAGATCTCAGATGGACAGGAATGAGATCTCCAAGCATGGTGGCTAGCCCCAGAGCAGGAAGCCAAGATACACAGAACACTTCAAACAAAGCCAGCCTCATCCTTGAGAAGTCATCTGCTGGCCAGTGGCCAGAGGAAGATATGTGGGACTCCCGGGAAGTGTGCCCAACTCGGCATTCAAAGCTTCCTGTTTGAACAGACTCTGAGTACCAAGAGATAAAAGGCCATCCCCCATTTAGAAGAGACAGGGGTGCTCTGCTTGGCAGCCTGATCTTGAAATTTCAGAATGTGCTAGTCTTTCTGTACCTACTCTCGGTGTCTGTTGCCTTTGATCATTAGCTTTAGCCAGACTGTATTTGGGGTGGCCTTCACAGAGTGTAATAGCTGTAGAAATTACAGAGCAGCTAGTACAAAGGCTGCATGCAGAAAGGAACACTTATGTTTAAGTTCCCATAATGTAAGTTGCCCTAAATGATAGGATTCTGACTTGGTGTATATACTGATTTCAAACTGGATTAGGGGTTTGGGAATACTTCAAGTTGTATGTGGGGTAGAATAAAACTCCATTGAAATCTGATGGGAGACCTGAACTAATCCCCCCCCCCAACTTTCATCTTCTTTAAAGATGAACAGGATCCAACAATGATCTGCTATCACTCAGTGTTTGGTTTTAGGTTTATGAGGAACATCAGGGTGATATGGGAGGGAAGCTAGTGTGTCCTTGATACCAACAACGATCAAAGAGTATAAGACAAGTGAAGACTTTGTTTTTCAAGAATAGCTATCTCATCAAGTCCTTGGGGAAATGCCTATATTTCATTGAGTGGTTCTGCCAGGTCCTAGCAGAGTTTGCAAAATGGCAAGATTTGGAGGAGGGGAAAAATGGAAGAGGGAAGTGAGGAAGAGAAGGGAACAAAGGGATGAAGGAAGGAAGAAAGGAAGGAAGGAAGATAGGAAGAAAGGAAGGAAGGAAGGAAGGAAGGAAGGAAGGAAGGAGAGAAGGAAGGAGTGGGTTGGTGGGGGAGAAGCCAGATACCTATATTGTAGGAGATATAATCCTTTGGGGTTTACAAGAAGTATGGTGGCATCCCCTGCACGTCTGCAAAGTTCAAAAGAAGATTATAGGAAAACTTTACAATAGCTCTCTGAGCAGGTAGGAGACGTGGCTGTGGGTTCAGAAAGGGTAAAAACTATAGTTAGAGTGGGGAGAAAACCCATTGAGTCTGCAGAAGAGATGGGAAGTTGGTTAGGTTGAGAGCAGTCACAAGTCTTCTCAGAGTTCTGAATTACAGACTTCCCATATGAAGACATTTGGAATCAAGAGGGTTGTAATTTCATGGATTTCCCCTATCAAATAAGCAGCAATGTACATTAGGGTCACATGAACATAGCTTTGAGACCTTAGCCAAGGATGCCCTCCCAGTGTCCTGTACAGTCTTATGCCCTGACTCCTCAATTGTTCTCTCTACCTTGCTCACTGGGTCACTTCCAAGCAGACCTACACCTCATCCGTCTAACCTGGATCTCCATTCAGCGGCACCTGAGTACTGTCTAGCCATCTGTCTGTCAGGAGACAGAGCTGACAAGCAAAGCTGCATCTGCCTGTTTCATGTGTCATTTATCTTTACTCTATGTTATGCCTGTGTCCACCCTCACTCAAATTTAGTGAATTGGTAGTACATGGGCATGATGGTGAGTGTTGTCAACTTGACAGAATCTACAATCATCTGGGCAGGCTTTTGTGGGAAGTGGGTTTCTTGATTGTGTTCACTAAAATGAGAAGACCTACTGAGTTGGTACCTACTGTGGGCAGTACCAACCCCTGGACTGAGAATCCTGTATCAGGTTCCTTGGGCTCTTGCCACTGTGATGCCTCTTGAACTGTGAGTCTCAATAAGTCTTTTTTACTTAGGTTGCTTTTGTCAGAGTACTTTACCACAGCAACTTAAAAGAAACCGAGACTTTGGTATTCTGTCTCATTTGGATCTGAGATGTACACATGAATGAACAGTGTGAACCTCAAAAGGCAATATTGTCAGGTCTTACTCATATACCACTAAAGGAGCTGGAGGCTCCAGTGTGCTTTGTAAGGTGCAGAGTCACTGAGAAGCCTCAGTTGCATGTCTGAAAAGCAGAGCTGGAAAAATTTCCTCGGATTATTTCTATTGTCCCCCAGCTTCCGAATCTGCCTTTCCAAAGAAATTTTCATACAGTGCATTTGCCCAATCCTAGGGGGGCCTCTTAAATTTCTGTTTCTATTTCTCCTCTTATTTATACCACACCCAAACCATTTTATTTGCTGTTTAAAAGCTTTCAACACACTGTAGAAAGAGGCTTGGGATGGAGGAAAATTGAGTCCTTCCTCACTTTGCAAGTTCTCCTGGGGAAAAGCTATGCACATAACTGATGATCTAGAGAGGGAATCAGAAATCAGTTGAGAAATGTTCACAGATGAAGGTCTGAGGGGGAGGGATAAGAAAGGGAAGGGGAAATGGAAGGGGAGAAGAAAGTAAGGGAGGAAAGAAGGAAGGAAGGAAGGTGGTGGCTTTCTAGGATTTGTTTCTTTTTTGTTTGTTTGTTTGTTTTCCATAGGACAGAAATTTATTGATGACTAACTGTGTAGCAAGGGCTAAAAATCCCAAAGAGCCTGAATCTTGAGTAAATGGAAGAAGCTCTTACTGTGAAAGTTAAGAGCTTTATACAGACATCCTTAGCAAGATAGCATGCTGCTCATACCGAAGCATGTTCTTTATATAGGAAAATACGCAATAGCTCTTTAGATGTGATTAACAAATTTCCACATTTGCCTTGATGTGAAAGAGTGACAGAGATTCACCTCCTGTTAGATAAGAGAAGGGAATTGTGTGGCTAAAGAGACCAGTGAAGTTGGAGATGGATGGCCTTTCTAGGAGGAAGACAAGGATCTATGGGGACAAGGCTTGGCTGCAGAGGACTGGAGAATTCCAAGAAAAATGTTGCTGAAGATCAAATTCTAAGTTGTGCCAGCTTCGTTTAGTACAATATCTTCTACTTTTTTTTAAATCTTAAAACTTGAATAAATAGGTTGAAATAACATGTTTGGATATTTGGGAAATGTAGGAAAAGATTATCCATAAATATTATGAAAGACACCTTTAATGAATAATTATTAATATTGAGTATACAATATTCTTTGCTGTTTCTTGTTCATGTGTATGTGTATGCATGTGCATGTGTGTGTGTGTGTCCTTGTGTGTGTGTGTGTGTGTGTGTGTGTGTGTGTGTGTGTGTAGTAGTAGTAGTAGTAGTAGTAGTAGTAGTAGTAGTAGTAAGTAACATGTATGTGGCAAGTTAGACATGTGTAAATCAAAGGACAGCTTTGGACCAGCATCTTGTTCGTGGCTGCTTATGCTAGGTGGCTCATAAGCTTCCAAGATTCTCCTGTCTGATCTTCCCATCTCTTTGTAGAAGTACTGGGATAACAGAAGTATTCAGTTTTTATATGGGGCCTATGGGTCTGAGTTCAGTTTGTCAGACTGGGATGATCAAAGCTTTCCTCACTGAGCTGTTGTCTCCTGGACTCATTACTTTCTTTTAATGTATATGAACGTTTTGCTTAATACGTTTGTGTACCTGGGACCTACAGAAACCAAAAAAGGATGTGGGATCCCTTAGAATTGGAGCTACAGACAGTTGTGAGCTGCCTGCCATATGGGTGTTGGAAATAGAACTCAGGTCCTCTAGATAAACAGCCAATGCTCTTAACTGCTGAGCCATCTCTCTGGCCCTGCCCTCTTTAAAAATAGTTGTTGTTGTTGTTGTCATTAACAACTCTGTGAGAAGAAAAGTAGCAGTTATGTAAATGGTTCTTATTTATAAAACTGAAACTCATACAGATCTATAATTGCTACCAAATGGATTGCAGGCGGGCAGCCTGGTCCTGGTTCCAGCCTCTTCTTGATGCCTCGTAGCCCATGAGGATATGAATATGTGACCACTGATTCCTACAGTATGCCTTCCCCACCATGACAGGTTGCATCCCTTGAATTTTGAGTCAGAACAGAACATTCCTTCCTTAGGATGATTCTTCTCTGGTGTTTGACCACAATGACAAGAAGAGTAACAGTTATGCAGCCATAATCATACAGGCCTTAATGGATGGATGATGAGCGGGGAGACAAAACTCAGAGGTGTCTCTAGGGCCTGCTGAAATATAGTAAATGTGAAATCAAACAGACCCATCTCTTCATTCGCTCTGGGACTACTCAAACCGCAATAAATTTCTTCATTTCCCCGAGATTCCTCACATATAAAATACTAAATGAGAGTGCTAACCTTGAAGGATTGTTGGTGGATACAGGAGATAAGAACTCCGAGGACTTGGCACTTCGGTCAGCGCTCAGTGGTACGTCTACTTCCCTATTTGGCCAGCTCAAAAGAATGAGCGAGATCTGAGTCCTTGAAAAGGAATTTCGGAGAAAGGGACATGAGCCTTATGGTTTCAGTGTTTACATTGCCTCTTAAATTCATGCTGAAACTTAATCCTCCAGGACAACAGTACGAAGCTGTAGAGCCTTCAGCATGGGATAAAGGTCTTTATAAAAGGACCTGAAGGAATGACATTTCTCATTTCTGCCGTGCGACGACAGAACTCCGAGGTCGATTCCTTTTACAAGCAATGAGCAGCCCTCAGCAGAGAGTTCCGAGTCTATGGAGATGTAAGCAGCAAATTTCTGGTGCGATATTTTCCTTGGCTTCAGGACGCTTGTTTTACCTACCTGATGAACTAAAGAAACAAGGCCATTGAATTGTACTTGTTTCAAGATATGATCAGAAAAGAATCTGGGGGATTGGACTTTCCTATTTCTCAGCAATAGCTTTATATTCTTCAAGAAATACATGAGTGAGTGAGTGAGTGAATGAATGAATGAATGAATGAATGAATGAATGAATGCAGTTAGCAACAGACTTTGTTTCATTTCTCATCTTTATCTCTAGACTGTGCCAAGGCCTTCCTGATTGGTCAATAGTCTGCTTCCATAGCTTATTGATAACTCACTGGCAAGAGGGCTGAGCTGCCAGAATTCTGGCTTTTAAACATCTAGACAGAAGATTCACAAATAACTAGGAGAGGAGACGCATGCTGCCTTTGTTCCCATCCTTCAATATCAGGTCCCAGAATTTCTATCTCTGATGGAAGGTTCAGACTCAAAACTCTTGTCACTACCACAAGCCATCCATTTGACTCCTGCCCATGGCATGGCATTTACTGGAGATAATGCTTCCTCCTGATGAGCAAGATGACTCAGCTCTGAAATTTTTTGTCCTTGAAGATTTCTGGAGCTTTGACTTAGGCAGCATCATGTGACTGCCCTGCTAACATTCCTCTACTCATCACAGCACCATCTGTAAACACATGGCTCTTCTGTTGAGTGGCATCCCGAGAAGCCGAGGCTAGGAGAAGAATTTCCAGAATGTCCATGAGAAGGTGGTGTTTTAGAAGGATTCCCAGCCATGGTTAGGAATACTCAGTGTTTGGATTTCATGAGCTCTTCCCTAAAGCATTCTTTGGGAGTCCTCTCTGTCTCTGCTTTTATGGGAAAGATGTAACAGAAATGGCCTGTGAGGGCTCCCGAGGTGGGGAGAAAAATATCCTAGTCCATTTCCTTTTACTATACAAAGCTTTACACATCATTTCTGTGCCCTGGTTTCTAAAGCTAAGATGGTCTGGGACTGCAGAAATGGCTCAGAGGTTAAGAGCACTAGCTGTTCTTCCAGAGGTCCTGAGTTCAAATCCAGCAACCATACCGTGGCTTATAACCACCTATAATGAGATCTGGTGCCCTTGTCTAGAATGAAGACAGACATGCTGGCAGAACGCAGTATACATAATCAATAAATAAATCTTTTTTTAAAAAAATCTAAGATAGTTTATTACATGATAAAGCTTTATTAGCACACCCTGGACCTGGGAAGTAGGCCTTTGATCATGTGACCACATAACACCCCTAGGATGAGTAACAGCATTTCAGCTTGAAAACTGGAGCCCAAAAAAGTTGACTTCTCTAAGGTCACACAGCTTTCGAAACAAAAGTCTGGAGCGCTTTAAGTGACCTTTACTTTGAATGGGAGAAGATGGCTCAGTAGTTAAGAACATACACTGCTCCTCCAGAAAACCCCCAGAGGATACAAGTTGGATTCTGACCAAACCCATCAGGTGTCTATAACTCTAGCTCCAGGCTAGATCCTGGATTCCTAGTGAAATCCATATTTCACCAGGCACATGGCCTCACGTGTACGTACTTGCACATAATTAAAAATAATAAAAAATTACTTTCTAAAAATCATTCTTACTTTGCTTGAGTGTGTGAGGATCAAGATGTGATCGCGCAAAGCTCATCACAGTGTCCCATCGATTCAGTTAAGTAGAAGGCTTTTTATCAGCACAAATATTTTATCCTAGTTTTTCCCCGTCCTGATTTTATGTGACAAGTTGCCAAGACAAAGTCTGTCTAAAATTGAAAGACAAGAAAAACATAATGGACAAAGAGAAGTAATTTATCTAATATATGGGGCAGGGAAAAAACATGAACTTAGAATAGTATTTCCTGGAGTATATGTGGCCTTAGCCTGTAACTCTCCATGGTCACAACCCATAAGGTTAAGTACCTTCTCCTTCCTGTGACAGATTGATTTTTTTAACTTTAGATAACCTACATTTAGTCTGATTTCCACATTCAGGAAGCTCATCCGATTCTTAAAGATTTCTCTGTATATCAGCCTTCTAGAGAAACTCCTAGAAGGTGACCTTCCTTTCTTCCCAATTCTGACTAGCGAGGCACTGAGCCTTTCCCCTGGAAGTCTTAGTTACTCACTTCACTAAAACACTCTCAACTTTTCCAAGGGCTGTCAGTATGTTTGTCTGTTTTACATATGATTTCTCACTAGAATTAAATGAATTACAAAGCACAAAGAATTCTAAGTGGCATAGAGCTATCTAAATATAACCCATATTGGCTTTGAGATTTCTTCATAGATATTGGGTCTCTGTGAGACTACTAGAACAGGTTGAGCTTTGCTTCCCAAGCAAGCGAGACCATTTCTTGCATAAACTTTGGACATCTTATACTAGACTGGGAAGCTCATCGAGACTGTGACTGAATATCATTTCCAAGCCAGTAGCACCAAGTCTACAAATGGAGATTGTTTCTAGAATTCACATATTGCAAAATAGTTATCGACTGTCATGGGACTGGCTGCATTTGCAAAACTGCCTGACATGAATTGCCAGTTGGCCAGTGCTGATCTTGATCCTGCCTGTCCTCCAGCAAGGGTTTGTTTGCCAGATACAGGTCATTTTCAAGATCTTGAATACTGTGGATTGAGGACCAAGCAGCAAGTACCCCTCACCTTGCAGATTTGTAATGCAGTTTATAGCTATAAAGTAGGCAAATATATGAGGTATAATTTCCACCTCTAATGATGCTGCAAACAATGCTCCCTAGTAGGGGCATGACTTAATGAAGTACCTGTCATTATGTATGAAGGAGTGATGCCTGATGACAGGAATATGCCAAGTGGGGCTTTCTGTTGAAAGAAGGAAGGAAAAGCAAGATGCGGTGAAGGTCTCTAATGAGCCTCCAATTGAGATCACAAGAGTCAGCCTGATCATGTAATAGAGGGCAACTCCTTTGTCCGTGGTCTGCTCATGAATATTTTAAATCACTGAAACTTAAATGGTCGCTAAAGGCAAAATATTTTTCCAATTACCCAGTACTTGAAGTAAGTGAGGATGGCAGATACATAATTTATACGACACTGTATATGTATATGTGAGTTAAAATATGATTGTATATAGCATATGTGCACATCTGTATGTGAATACATTGGCTTGGGGAGGTTAAAGATCCTTAGGTATCCTGTTCTATCTTTTTCCATCCTCTTCTTTGAGATGAAGTCCCTAAGTGATCATGGAGCTACGCTGTCTACCAGCAACTCCAGGGAATCCCCAGATCCCCTATCACCTCCCATAGCACCAGGGTTATAGGCTCCTGCAGCCACATCAGCTCCTTTCAAGGGTGGTGGGGGCTGAGCTCATGTCTGGATGTTTTCACAGTGAGTGCTCTCATGGAGACATCTCTCTAGACCTAGACTTCCTTGTGCTGTATCTCTCTAGACCTAGTCTTCCTTGTGCTTTATCTCTCTAGACCTAGCCTTCCTTGTGCTGTATCTCTCTAGACCTAGCCTTCCTTGTGCTGTATCTCTCTAGACCTAGCCCTCCTTGTGCTGTATGCCTTATTCTTTATAAGTGAGTTTTCATTTTTGTAGTATTTGGTCATCAAACAGAGCAGAGCCCAATTACACATAAGACCTCTGTTTGCTACATCTAGAGGGTAGAAACAATAGCAGTGATTGTGGCCACAGAAACTGTACTTCTATCGAACATTCTCATTACTCATAGGTCATCTGGTCTCAGAGGCGTTGAAGACACACACCTTACTTTATGCCTAAATAAGGGGGTTATTTTTACTATAAGGTTCTAGAAAACATAAACATATTTGATTATATAGTTTAAATATTTATCTTCTACCTTTTTTGCCTTCATTTGTTTGTTAGTATGTATTATGTATGTGTGTATATATGTACGTGTGCATGCTCATGTGTAGAAATTGGAAGATAACTTTTGATACTTAATTCTTTCCTTTTACCATCTGGCTCCCAGAGA